>NC_025860.1:335950-441603 GCF_000755165.1 Leishmania panamensis | reverse complement strand
CCCGGCTTGAAGACGGGGGCAAAATAAGCAGCGTGCGTTTGTGCGTGTCTGTGTGGGCCTTGTTGTCTGCCCTAAGGCCTCCCGATAGCGGAGTCTCTCCGCGGTTAGTGTCGTTTGAACAGTCTCTACGGAGGCGCAGCAACGCAGCACCGGTTGCTGTATCCCTTTCCCACAGCCACGCACTCACACCCTCCGCTCTCTACACACACACACACACCCTTCCAACCAACTTCCTCCCCTATTTCATCACTCTTGTCTGTGGGTTTTGTTTTCTTCTTTTCACGAACGCTGTTGCTTGCCGAGGTGGTCCGTGCGTGCGTGTGCTCTTATGCGTCAGTACTTAGGTGCCCCTGTAATGTCTTGCCTGCGCTTACCACTGGCAAGTGAAGACACACATCCCTGCAGCCCCCCCTCCCCTCCCCTCCCCTCCCCTCCCCCCACTCACACACACATTCACCCTCCCTCTACAAGACATGCCCAGGAACGTGTTCGACTTTGCTTCACCCCCCCCCCGCATTTTCTTTATTTTCCTCCCTGACGTCTTTAATCCAATACGCGGCGCGTCCCCCTCAGTGAACGCGTTGATGTGCGCGACTGACTGAGCGTGTCTGCGGGTGGAAGTGAGTGCGTATGTGGTAGTATACATCATATACACGTACAGACACCCCACACGCCCACCCCCCACCTCTCTCTTTCTTATACCTGTAGACATACACGCACAGGCACACGAAATACCACCCACCCACCCTCTCACATTATACCCACGTCTACCGAAGAAGCCAGAGGGCTGCGCGGTGGTGTTTCCCTCCTCTGTTTGTGAGAATCGTTTTTCACATTCACTTCGCCTGACGTGGGGCCCGGCACGCATGCGCTCTGTACCCACTCTACTCCCATGCTCTCTCAGTCGGGGACGCCCACACGAATGACTGACTTCAGCAGAGCTTAGAGCATTACAGACAGCTTGCACGGGGGATGCGGCGCCACATGGATGGCCGTAACCGCCTTTGCATGCGCGTGAGCCTTCACGGCGTATTGCCGCATGCCCGCACACGCCCTTCGCTGTCATCGCGCCCCCCACCCTCACTCCTTTCCTTTCCATCTTCTCGGTCCCACGTGCACCAACACGACTGCAAAGCACTTACCCTCTCCTTCTCCCTGCATGCCCCCCTCGCCCAGCACATCGCCTTACACACATGCTCTTTTCATCCCATTATAGACGTTTGTGTTCATCACTGCTACCCACTGCGGCCACACTACCACACTCCTCCTCTTCTGCCGCCTCCAAGCGCAGGGAGGGGCCACCCTGACGGAGACCATCGCATACACGCCGGCACGCGCTGCTACCTGCGCACACGTCAGTCGCCACCACCCCCACCCCGTCGAGCCATGACCGTGTTTTGGCTGGAGCAGTGGTGGAAGCGCAAGGACCACCGTAAGATTCGCGGTGCACGCGGCGCACGCTTTGCCTCGCTGCGCTTCCACGGCGCCTTCATCCTCAGCGTTGTCGTGCTGGTCGAGTATGTGTTCCGGTCGACGGACGGCTTCACAGCGCGGCGCGCCACGTGTCCGCCAGTGCTGGCGCCGCCGCCGCTGCCCACATCGCTCGGGTACTCGATGACGAGCGAGATGCCGCACTTGAGGTCGCTTGAGCTAGAACGTGAGGCCCCGCCACACCTACCGCGGAGCAGCTCCCTCGACTTCAAGACCCTCCGGGGGGAGGGCCGTCCACCAGGATGACCAGATATCCAAGATGTGCTCATTCGCACTCTGCGCTGATGCCGCGAACCCCGCTCTCGCAGGGCGCCACTAGCACCAGGCAGGCCAGCGGCATCCCCACCAATCACTTGCCGCGGACCGCAGAGACACTACCCGGACACAGACGGCACGGTGCCCGGCTCGCCTCTCTAGCCGAGCCCCGCATGTGTGCCCGTCCTGCTTCACCGCTAGCCACGCCTTTAGCTGGAGCACACGGCAGCGCTCTTCCAAACCCCCAGGCACACGAAGACCCGGGCCCTTATGCCCAGCCCTCTCCCACCACCCTCTCGCACGCACTCCACCCTCGCCCCCCCCCTCTCCCACGCCGCTTCCCCTCCACCCTCCCACGTCCGCACCACGCATCACACGCACACGCAGGACTACCGCTCACATATACCCCCACTCCCTCCCTTCCTACTCGCCTCCTCCACACACTCTTTCCTAGAGCCACCCCACTCCATCGTTATCTGCAGTCTCTCTCCATTCTCTCCACAGCCGCCAGTCAATCATGTCCTGCGGTAACGCCAAAATGAACGAGCCTGCGCCGGCCTTCGAGGAGACGGCGCTCATGCCCAACGGCGCCTTCAAGAAGATCAGCCTCGCCTCCTACAAGGGCAAGTGGGTCGTGCTCTTCTTCTACCCGCTTGACTTCAGCTTCGTGTGCCCGACAGAGATCATCCAGTTCTCCGACAGCATAAAGCGCTTCAACGAGCTTGACTGCGAGGTCATGTCGTGCTCTATGGACAGCGAGTACGCGCACCTGCAGTGGACGCTGCAGGAACGCAAGAAGGGCGGCCTCGGCCCCATGGAGATCCCGATGCTGGCCGACAAGACCAAGTGCATCTGTCGTGCCTACGGCGTGCTGGATGAGAAGAAGGGCGTTGCCTACCGCGGCCTCTTTATCATCGACCCCAAGGGGATCCTGCGCCAGATCATTGTCAACGACATGCCGGTGGGCCGCAACGTGGAGGAGGTGCTGCGCCTGCTGGAGGCTCTTCAGTTCGTGGAGAAGCACGGCGAGGTGTGCCCCGCCAACTGGAAGAAGGGCGATGCCACAATGAAACCGGAGCGACAGGCGTCCATTGAGGGCTACTTCAGCACGGTGTAGGGTGCCGACGCCCGTCATGGCGCATCGCACACTCTTCTCAGCCATTTCGAGTGTCTACCGTTCTCGCTTTAAAGTTGCGCTGTGTTTCTCTCCGGGGTGCCTCTCTCCGCCTTCTACGCTCTTACCGCGACCAAAGCACTGTTATTTCAGTGAGGCTCTCACTCTCTCCCTGGCCTCGTCCCACCTACCCCCCACTTCCCCTATTGCTTCCGCGTCCTTGTCAGCGCGATACTTATCCACTCGGGGCAGGAGCTGCAGCGGCCATGGATGAGAAGTGGAAAGGAGACATGCAGAGGGGAGGGAAGGAGGTAAAGGGGGGTGGGGTTGGCCGAGATCAGGAGCGGGGATAGGCGCTGATGATACACCGGTAGGCCATCACCGAAGGAGAGGGAGAGGGGGATGGCGGGTTGGCCGGGCAGACGTCGCTCTTCTCCTCCTCCATTGTCTTTGGTCATTTGGAGCGCTCCCTCTGCGGGTTGGCGTGTTCGCTATACGAGGCATTGGTTTTACATCCGTTGAGCTGGTTGCCCCATCGCGGCAGGCGCGCAGCGCTGTCAGGGGCTTAGTACAGAGAGGGGGAGGGGGGCGGGAGGCACGGATGCACCACACCACCACCACCATCACCACCTCCTCGCTGTACGCGTGTGTCTCGCGCTTTGACGCGCTCGCATTTTTCGCTCCATTGGTGTTGGGGTCGTGTTGGTTTTTGGCGTTGTTTTCTGGTCACCCGCGTACTTCTGTTTCTCCCTTGTTGCCTGGGATTCCCCTGATGCCAAGAGGGGTGGAGACACCTCAGCGCGCGCGGTATCCCAGGGCCCAGCACCCCCTCACTCGGTGCGGGGAAGCCAAGCAGCCCCCCACCGCCCATCCCTCTCTGCCAATGCCGAACCACCTCTGGTGCTGACAGGGCCAGGTGCCTGCGGCGTGGGGGGAGGCCCGATCGATTTCTCCGTACGGATGGCGGCGGTCGAGTCCTGGACGGCGCTGCGTCGGTGCGGCCTGCGGTGGCGAACGCGCTTGTGCCCATCCATGCGATGGGCAGAGTGCCAGCGCGACCCCAATGCACCCCGGCACGGCCCTCACGGCCCACTGGCGTGGGGAGCCTGTGTGTGTGTGTGTGTGTGTGTGTGTCACCTCGAGGGGGTGGGGGGTGTTTGGGGAAGAGGCGGTGCACCGATGGCTGAGTCGGCGCATTGCCGCAACGCGTGTGCCTACGGCTGCTTTGCACCGGGGCGATGGTGCCTGTGGCAGGGCCGGGGGTGGGGGCAGAGCTGATGTTATATGGCCGGAAATGGAAACATTGAGAAGAGAGTCATGTGTGCGCCTCGGGTGTGAGATGTGGACGATGATGGCCATGACGACGGAGGTGGGGGGCATCACAGGAGGCCACATGAGGCAAGCGAGAAGGGTAGCGGTCGTAGATGGAGCAGGTGCGCTTTCTACGTGTATACTGCGTCCTCCTGTCCTACCCATCACCCATCACGCCTCTTTCTCTCTCTGTGCTGGTGCCCTCCCTCCCTCTCACCCAGCCTTCATAATGCATGATGTGCGCATGTGCCTAAGCAAGAATGACCCGGTGCTGATGTTATCGGCGCCTGCTGGTGAGTGCAGCGGGTGTGCGTTCAAGCGCTTTTTAGTGGGCAATTGCGGGGGTGGTTGTCCTTCGTTCTCCTTATCCTGAAGTGTGCCTCTGCTGCTCCGCTTGAGGGTAACCCAAAAAGGCAACCAGAAGAGTGAGACGCCACGCAAGCAAAGCCAAACGCGGAGCACAATCCACCTCCTCGTGATTTCCACCTGCCTCCCCTTTCCCCCAAAGCATCTTGTTCGGCCAGTCGTTGTCTGCCTGTGTCTCTGTGGGTGTTGGGGGAGGGGCGTGTGTCTCTCCCTCTCCTGTGTTCGCTTGTCTTGTATGCATCAGCCTCCCGTGATGGGCGGCGCGGTCGGTGCCAGGGAAGGCGTGCCAGATGACTCGGTAACGGCGGGCGGCAGTGGTGAGGTCTAAGGAAAAGAGGGGGAAGGACGAGGCAGACGCGTTTGGGAGGCACATCGAGTACAAGGGAAAACAGCGAAGTGGAGGGGGGAGGGGGAGGAGAAGCATTGTGGCCACTTGCTCCCTCTCCTCGCTTTCAAGCATTCCCTCCCCTCGCCCCTCTCTCCCTCCCGCTCTCCTCCCCACCCCGGAAGTTATCACCTCCTCCTCCCTTAATCATACCAAGGGCGATTTGGTGGACACAGCCACACACCTCTAGAGGCATGCCTATCGCCTCCAAAAGTGTCTTTGCTGTACTCTCCCCCCCCCTCCCACTCTCACATCCGCCAACCCTCCCCCCTTCCCACCACCACCTCTGAGCAACGCACGTGCACGGAGTCCTTGTAGAAGTCGCTCGTTTGTTTTCTGCTCTGCTGCACGGCCTCAGTGCTCGCGACACCTCGCTGACCTTTCGTAGGATCCAATACGTAGAACCGTACGCACACACAGGCACGCGCTGCGATGGATCTTCAGTTTTACGATGGCGGATCCTTTGCGGACTGCCCATTCATCCAATACCCGCATGGCATGGGGAAACAGCGCGCACCCGCCATTGTGCTCGCCGCTGCCGCCGCGGCTCTCTCCCAGGCGTCGACAAGCCAACGTACACCGATGAAGACAACAATGCACTGCGTCCCCGGCGCCGTGAGTGCTGCACAGGTTAGCAGCAGCAACAGCAAAAGTAGCCCATTGACATCAGCCGACTCCCCTTTACCGCCATTCACTTTGCATGCTCTGACTGTTGTCCCGCAATCGACTTCTGCGCTGAGCTGCGGCGCTTCTGCTTCTCCCCCCACAGCCGGGGAAACACCTGAAGAGACAACAACGCGCACTGCACAGATGCTGCAAGAAACTCTGGCCGCGGCTCGCCAGAGAACAGATGTGTTTGACAGTCACAGCCTCATCGTGCAGAGCCGTCTCCGCTCCACATCAAACAAGCCAAACGCTCAGGCGCTCGCGCTGACGATCAAGGCGGCGGGCAGCAGCTCCACCGGCATTGATGGGGCATCGAGCGACCCGGGCCCCATTGTGCGCTCGCCAACCAAAGAAAAGAAGTCCCTCTTTACAGATGCACTGCTGCTGCGCTCCGGCGGCGGCAACAATAAGAGGCAGCAGGTGGGCAGTAGCGGCAGTGCATCCAGCGAACTGGCTGCAAGCACATCGTCTTCATCAATGATGCTGGCGGCGGTCTCCGAGGACAGCGCCGGTGGTGGTGACGCCGCCTCGGCCAATAGCCGCAAGGTAGTGGTCCCGTTCTGCGTGAGCAACTGGCAGAATCGGAAGAAGCTCATCGTTCCGGTGGAGCAGCGTCTTGCCCAGCAGCAGGATGACCGACTGGATCCCGACGGCGGCATGGGTGACGCCGTGATGGACCTGGCGGTGGCAATGCAGCAAGCATCGAAGGAGGTGGCAGCGGAGCTGGCAGAGAAGGAGAGAGTGAAAGCAGAGGAGGAAGAGCGCCGGCAGGCCGCACTGGAGGCAGCGGAGGCGGAGAAGGCGCGTCAACTGCTCGAGCAGAAGGCGGCTGAGCTCGCCGCTCATGCCCAGCGCAGGGAGACGCGGGAGCAGCGGATGGAGCGCATTCGCCTGGAGCGAGAGCTGCGAGAGCAAGAGAAGCTTGCGAAGCAGCAGCAACGACTGCGCGAGCGGGCCGCCACGAGGCTAAATATCACTGTAGAGGATCTGGAGGCGGATGAGCAGCTGTTACGATCCGTGGAAGAGGCTTCTGTATACTCCAAGAGCAGCGGCGGTGCTGCGGGCTCAGCCGACCCTACAGCGGCGCCATTGTTCAAGGAAAAGCAAGGGGCACTCGGAGGAGTCGGCGGTCAAGCAACCGGCAATGACGGCGATGACGATGGCGATGGCACTGTGGGCGGTTACCGGAAGCCCGCCGTGCGCGGTGGCGTCTTCGCGAGTGCGGTAATCAGTAACGAGGGCATTCAACGTGAGATGCAGGCACTCGCCGAAGCGGAAGGGCAGCAACCGCAGCATCACGATGGCATTCGTCTGCGCGAGGACGACGAAGCGAGTGCCGGCGACGATGACGACTATGATAGCAGCAGCTTCGAGCTCAACCAATTTGTCAAGAAAAAGCAACGCTTATGAGGAGAAAAAATGAGCGCAGGCGAGGGCCTCATCGATGTGTTCGCGCCGATGGTGACAGGCGACAAATGAAGTTGCTTTGGTGTGGGTGGGTGAGGGTGTGGGTGTGTGGGTGGGGGTGTGTGGGTGTGTGCGGGTGTGTGTCAAATTTTGCTCCTTAAAACAAAAAGCAACGAGAGCGCAACTGAGAGAGAAGTTGCCGTCTGTGGAAGCAACGGCGAGCGGATGTGGAAACGGTGATGATGCACTCCGCAGTCCACCGTGTCCTTCTCTCTCTCCCCCAAATCTCTTCCAGGGCCACCACCGCTTAGCCGACACCACATCCCCCTTTCGCTCTTCTGGCTGGGCTCCTCCCCCCCCCTACCGTCCCGCCTCCTCTACATCCTTCTTGGCCTTTCTTTCGCACACAACCGTGCCTTTTCCCTTGACGGCGTCTTCCGCTCCCTCCCTCTCCCTCTCCGTCTGCCTGCGTGATGAGCGCTTTGACGACACAACATGACACCTCAGCCTCCTGCAAGTGTTGCTGCTGCCGCCACGTGCGCGTCCTTTTCTCGCTTCGCGGTTGGCGTACGTAATCTTCGATTTGGTTCATCGTGTGGACCTTTTGGCGGCTGCATGTCTGCGCGTGTGTGTGTGTGTGTGCGTGCGTCGATTGCTCATCGTCTACAAGCCGCTTCTACTACGGTTAGTGTCTCTTGCTCCCTACCCAACAGCACAGCCTGCCATTACGCGACACCTCTGCTCACACACACACACACACACACACACACACACACACACATACACACACACCTTCCTCGTTCCCTCTCTCTTCCTATCACCCCACCTTCCGATTACTACCTTCACCAGCCTTAAGTATTATAGTTGCATGTATGCATGCATAATTAGAGAGATAGTAACCGTCTTCAAGAGAAGCTCAGCCGTCGACAAGACTGCGCCCATCTCCACACACACACACACACACACACGCACACGCACGCACGCACGCACACAGTTGTTTACTTGTTGGTTTTCTTGTTCTTAGATGGTACCGCCACCATCATCACTGTCGCCATTCATCTTCTCCTTAACTTACTCGGCCCCTCTCCCTCTCTGCGTGCGCGCTTAGATTTTTTTGAGTAGACTGCAAACGCTGTCGTTTCACAGCACATCTTCGCCGCCGGGCTGGGCTCAACACACACACACACACACACGTCGTCACACACAACCGAGACTCAGACCTCCAAGCCGAGCAAGAGAAGAAAGGCAAAAAAATGCTGCATCGTTCTCTTGGGTGGCTATGCACAGCCGCGCAGACGCAGGGTAGCAAGGCGCTCACGTCGGAGGGCCGCCCCTTTGCCCTAGTGCATCGCGAGATAACCGCTGTCAGGGAGCACATTCACTCGCTCGTGGCGAACACAAACAACGAAGTGCTGGATCATGCCGGCAAGTATGCGCTGGCTGCGGGCGGCAAGCTGATGCGTCCGGCGCTGGTGGCTCTCATGGCGCATGCAATGCTGCCGCTCGACGTGAGTGCGCGTCTGCTCGAGGAGCCGATCGGATCGCTGGACGAGGTGACGCCAGGCACCATTCTGCCCTTCCTACGGCTAGCGGAGGTCACCGAACTCATCCACACAGCCTCGCTTGTGCACGACGACGTCATCGACAGCAGCGACATGCGCCGTGGACGTCCTGCCTTACACAAGGTCTACGACACGAAGCGTGCGGTGCTCGCCGGTGATTACATTCTGGCCCGCGCATCCTTCTATATTGCAACACTGCAAGTGCCGCGCATCGTTATTCTCATGACGACAGCGCTGGAGGAGTTGATGTCCGGGGAGCTCCTTCAGATGGATGGCTGCTTCGACATCCCTCGCTACGAGCAGAAGAGCTTCTGCAAGACGGCGTCCCTCATCTCCAACTCGCTCGCCTCCACAGCGGTGCTGGTGGACCCGGGCAATGAGGCGCTGGAACAGACGGCATTCGACTTTGGCAGGCACCTTGGCATTGCCTTTCAAATCCTCGACGACTGCCTAGACATCACCGGCGACGAGAAGACGATGGGAAAGCCGAAGTTGGCCGACATGAAGGAAGGCATCGCGACGATACCGGTGCTCCTCGTGGCGCAGCGCAACGCGAAGGTGGATAAGATGGTGCGACGCCGCTTTAGCGAGCTGGGTGATGTCGAGTACTGTCTGGAGGCAATGGAAAAGGAAGGTGCGGTGGCCGAGGCAATACAACGCGCGGACGAGCACTGCCGGCTCGGGATCGAGTCACTGCACAAGCTGCACCACTCGCCCGCGCGCGACGCACTCGCGAATGCGCTGTTGATGGTGATAAACCGCAAGTCGTGAGTCTGCGCTAGTGCGTCTCTGTGTGGGTGTGGGTGTGTACTGCCCGGCTGTTTGGCTACTGTTGCTGTTCTTCGCGGGCGTTGTGCGCACTCGCTGTTTCGGGTAGTGCCGTTAACACCCTGGGCCCTCTCCCTTTCACTGAGGAAGAGTGTAGAGGAGAAGGCCGCGCAACGGAGAGTTGAGAGGTGTGGCCGCGCTCGGCCGTCTCTTTTTCACACCGGCTGCCAACTCCACCAAGGAAAACAAAGAGGGGAGGGATCGGTGTGCAGATGGCGACTGCAGAGGGCAGTAGAGATCAGCGTAACTCGACTTTTGGGTCGATCTCACCGCAGTGATGTGTCATTGAATGCGGCTTTATCAGTGCTTGCAACCCTCCTCAATGCCGTTCCTTTCATTTCCTCCGCGCCTTCTCTACCGCATCTTCCACTGCTGGCGCACCTCCACGCACACGCAAAGGGGGGGGTGCACAGCCAAGATGTGGCGGCGGCTACGATTAACTTGGAACCTCTTCCTACCGTGGTGACGCCACGGCTTCAAAGATGGGAAAGTAAAGACGGCGCAAACCCCACACAAGCACAGAGAGAAGAAACGAAAATCAAAAGACACAGAGACGGCGCTGCTGCTGCTGCTCATCCCCCCCCTCCCCCCCTCACTCTCCCACACACACGCACGGCACCCTCCACCGACGTATGGTTGTGTGTTTGTGCGCGTCTTTGGGTCTGATGCCCCCCTCTCTCTCTCGCGCGCGCGCCACCCACCACATCGTGACAGATGTGTGCGCCTCCACTAGACTGCTCATCACTGCCCTCTCCTCCGTTCTTCGCTCTCTTCCCTCTACCCTCTCTACTCGCCGGCGCACTTCCGCTCCACTCGTGCCACCACCACCACCACACCCGCCTCACCTTGTGTGTCCGTGTAGCAGTTAAGCTTTCTTTTCTCCCTCGCTCTCCCCCTCTCGCTCCCTGTATTTTCTCTCCTTTGCTCTGCACCTCAGTATTCTCTCGCGTCTCTTGTGCAGCGTGGCTCTCTTCAGTGCGGTGCTTCGGTGCGACTGTTCTCCCGTGCACCCTCTTTGATTAGCGACACAAGCGCTGCCAAGCCCACTCAATCCCCATCGCTCCTCTTCTTCTTCTGTTGGCCCACCCACTCGCACTGGCAAGTCTCGTGCGAGTGCCCGGAAACGGTAAAACGGCAAAAAGCAGAACGAAGCAGAAAAGGAAATCAGCTCACTCACTCACTCACAGCAAGAAAGAGAGAGCGAGCGAGCGACGCACGCGCCTCGACTTGAAAGCGTTGAATGGCCGTCAGGCGAAGAAACAACTGAAAAGAAAGCGGAGAACGCGTACGTAATCAAAAAGGACGGGCTTCCAGCGAAAAAAAAGGGGGGCGAGAAGGCGACGAGCACAACTGCATCGAGCACCTACACCCTGTCGCGCACAGGCGCATTCGCGCATGCACGTCGGCCTGTGAAATTAATAGCAAAAAACTTCACCAGAGCAAAGAAGAGATAAAAAAACGACGGAAAACGCAGAAGTAGTGCGGGTGTGTGTGTGTGTGTGTGTGTGTGTGCGTGTTGTTTTCCGGCGTGCTGCCTCCCTCCCTCCCCCCACTCCACTCCACCCCCCTCTCTCTCACTCTCTTTATAAAAGAAAAGCGCATCCGAAAAGAGCACCTCACTGGTAAACAGGAAAACACGCTTTAGCAGTCGCCTGTCCATTCCTCTTCTCTCTTTCGGCTCTCCCTCTCTCCCTGCCCGTTCGTCTGCTTCGCTTTCTGTTTCGGTTTACTTCGGTGCGTCTTCGCGCGTCTGGGCATTGTCGTCGTCGCTTCTCGTTCTTGTTTTCCTTTCTCCTCGTGTGTGTTCGCCCCGTGTCGGTCTCTCTCGGTCGGTCGGTCGGTCTGTCTCAGTCCTCCACCTGATCTTGTGTTCGTCGTTTCTGCTGTTCTTGTTTGGTGTCTTTCTCGCTCTCTCCAAGGCCCCGCCAGCGTCTCTCCCCTCCCCCAACACGCAGAGAGAACAAGAAAGCAAACACAAGTCAAGCGATCCATCAGCAAAAACATCATTTGGCGTTGTCGTCATCGACATTTCACAGCTCCCCCCTCCCTCCCCCCTCCCTACCCACGAACACACACACATTGCACTTGCCTTTCTTCTGCTCGAAACCCCCCCCGTCTCTGCGTTCAAACTTCTTCGCATCAGTTTTTTCTCGTTCATGTATTTGCCTTGTCCTCTTGTCGGCGTGATCAAGTGACTCCCTCCCTCCCTCTCTCTCTCTGCGTGTGTATGTGTGTGTGTGTGCGTGTGTCTGCGTGTCTTCTCCACTAGAGCAACTCCCTAACTAACATACAAAACGATCGACTTTGTAGCCTTTCCCTCCCTCCCTTCCCTCCCTCACACACACCCTCACACCCACGCCTTCACATCTCTCTCCCCTCCCCGGACGCTTTTCTCTCTCGAAGTTGGTGTTTGCCCACGTAGTACATCTCGCGCTTTCTTTTCTTCCTTCAGCATCAGACTGCCTCTCGGAACAACACAACGTTTGAAATCAACCGAAGCAAGATGATGCGCCACACTGTGTCCCAGGCCATGGCCAGCCTCCGTGGCCGCGTCCTCCCGACTAGCCACGCCATCGCCGCTGTAGCACTGCTCGGTGCTCCCTCGCTCGCTAACCCGTGCCGCTTTGCCTCCTCGGCAACCGCGCTGCCGCTGGTGGACCGGGATGCCATCATCAAGGCTGTGACGACGAAGGCTGTCTTCGACAAAAAGATTGTCGAGTCGCTCACAAACACCTTTGTGAGCGGACTCGAGAAGTCGAGCTACACACGCAACTTCTCACAGGCGGAGATGATTGACCACGTGCAGGGCCTGCTGACGGCGGAGGCGCGCTTCCGCATGGGTGACTCCTTCGAGTACGTTCACGAGAACCAACGCACCGCCTTCTATATCTGCTACAATGAGCCTCAGAAGAAGCTGCGCATGCTGCGCAAGATGGCGCAGTTCGTGTCCCTCAACGAAGATCCCAACCTCGGCAGTAACACACACCACTACGTCAGCGAAGACCGCAAGTTTGCCATCTACACCGCCTCCACCGAGGCCTTCATCGAGAACTGGGGCGAGGAGGAGCACGTCAACCCCAAAAATCCAGCACTGCCGACGCAGACGGCATTTAGGCAGCTGACAGAGGAGCAGAAGGAAATTATCCGTGGCCTGCTACGCCGCCAGCTCAGCTCTGTGTTCCCGCTCTTCCACGTTGAGGAGGTCAAGAAGGGCCACGTGTCCTTCACGATGGCCACCATGGTCGAGCGCACGAACTATGTCGCCTCGCTGCTGTCCATCTTTCAGGAGATCGCCGGGGCTGAGGTCATGACGAGTGTTTCCTACAGCTTCTCGAACGGGGTGCAGGTGTATGGGTTTGAGATCCAGGGCGCGACGGCTGAGCAGATAGAGGAGCGTGCCTCGCTGGTTGGACTTCTGCCGAACCGCCCCTTCAAAGCCCTCACGTGCCTGCACGAAGCCGGCGCGCTGTCATGCGAGGAGACCGTGTTTATTGACGCAGCCGTCATCTTTGCCATGTACTTCACTCCAAGCCCGACGACAGACGACTACCGTCACCTCAAGACGATCCTGGCGAAGGAGCCGAATGGCGTGAACCGGCTGAACAACCTGCGCGGCTCTCTGACGCAGGAGGTCATGTCGGAGCGCTACACCGGCTCCGTCATCGCCCTCTACCCGGAGTTTGCGAAGCTCATCTACGACGACTTCAGGCTTGGCTCCACGCCCGAGCGCCGCGCTGCCATTGCTGAGAAGATTACACACCGCCTACGCGAAGACGACCGTCCAGAGTACGACCGCACCCTCTTCATGAGCTTCCTCAAGTTCAACGAGGTGATCATCAAGCATAACTTCTGCAAGACGGAGAAGGCTGCACTCGCCTTCCGGCTGGACCCGACGTTTCTAAAGGAGCTCGAGTTCCCGCGTGTGCCGCACGGCGTGTTCCTCTTCGCTGGCGGGCAGTGGCGTGGCTTCCACATCCGCTTCACCGACATCGCGCGCGGCGGTGTGCGCATGATCATCTGCAAGGAGCGCGACTACCGCAAGAACAAGCGCTCCGTCTTCCAGGAGAACTACAACCTCGCCCACACACAGCTGCTGAAAAACAAAGACATCCCGGAAGGTGGCAGCAAGGGGACCATTCTCGTCTCCAGCCGTTACCTGAACAAGTTCGATGAGGTTCGCTGCCAGCACATCTTCCTCCAGTACGTCGATGCCATGCTCGACCTAATCATCCCTGGCGAAAAGGGCGTCGTGGACAGCCTCAAGTCGGAGGAGATCATCTTCCTCGGCCCGGATGAGAACACCGCCGGCACCTTCCCGGCCGCTGGCGCGCTCTACAGCAAGGGGCGTGGCTACAAGGCGTGGAAGTCCTTCACGACGGGCAAGGACCCCGAGCTGGGCGGCATCCCGCACGACGTGTACGGCATGACAACGCACAGCGTGCGAGCCTACGTGACATCCATCTACGAGAAGCTCGGGCTCAAGGAGTCGGAGATGCGCAAGTTCCAGACCGGCGGCCCGGATGGCGACCTTGGCTCGAACGAAGTGCTGCACAGCAAGGAGAAGATGATCGGCATGGTGGATATCTCGGCCTCGCTCCATGACCCGACGGGTATCAACCGCAAGGAGCTTGCCCGCCTCGCCCGCCACCGTCTGCCGCTGCGCGAGTTCGACCGGAGCAAGCTGTCACCGGAGGGATTCCTGGTGCTGACGGAAGACCGCAATGTGAGGCTGCCCGACGGCACTCTCATCGGGGACGGCGCTCGCCTGCGTGATGAGTTCCACTTCCTCAAGTACTCCGACGCGGACGTCTTCGTGCCGTGCGGCGGCCGCCCGCGCAGCGTGACACTTGAAAACGTTGGCAGGTTCCTCAAGGTCCCGGACGCGGACGGTGAGTCCATGATGAGCGACAAGTACACGAACCTGTCGCCAGAGCAGCTCAAGTTTAAGATAATTGTAGAAGGTGCCAACCTGTTCATCTCGCAGGACGCCCGTCTGGCGCTCGAGAAGTGCGGCGTCACGCTCATCAAAGATGCCTCCGCGAACAAGGGTGGCGTGACATCCTCCTCGCTGGAGGTGTTTGCCGGGCTCTGTCTCTCGGACGAGGAGCATGCCAAGTACATGTCCGCCAAAAGCGCAGCGGATGCACCGGAGTTTTACAAGAAGTATGTGCAAGAGATCCTCGACCGGATTGAGGAGAACGCGAAGCTCGAGTTCAACGCCATCTGGCGCGAGTGGGAGAAGGACCCGCACCAGTCCAAGACACTTATCGCTGATGCGCTGAGCAAGAAGAACGTGCAGATCCGCTCCAACATCCTGAGCAGCGACATCTTCCAGAACGACGACCTGGTCCGCTATGTGATAGCACAATACGCGCCAAAGACTCTGAAAGAGGTGGTGCCGGTGGATGTGATGCTAAAGCGCGTGCCGAAGAACTACCAGCACGCGATCTGCGCTATGTGGCTGGCCTCTCGCTACGTCTATCAGACTGGTGTGGACAGCAACGAGTTCGATTTCTTCAGCTACATGACTGAGGTCTACACCAACGTGGCAAAGTGGGCCAAGTAGAGGGGGGGCTAATGATGAGGCATCCCGTCAGCTTATTTCACTGCCAGCCTTTCCAGCCTCCCTCAAAGCACCGATGGGCACACACACACAGGCAGTCTACGGCAGCCTCTCCTCTTCCCCCGTACCCCCTCCCTTCAGTCCCGCTTCAGAACAGTGTTGGGGGAGGGGAAGACGTGCACCGCATGAAGGGCGGATTGCGCGAGCAGCAGATGGCGGGGAAACGGGACCAAACAAAGGGGAGGAAGGTAAAGAATAGCTGAAATGCGACTCACACGCTGGTCACCAGTCTCAGCTTTAGGAAAGGTCATGGTTCGCTTCTTGGCAGCGTTAGCTTGGGGAAGAGCAGCACACACACACACACGAGTAAACCTGCTGAGCACGTCGCACGCAGCCAACCCACTTCTCTCCCCCGCAAACTCACCATCTATGACGTTGTTGCTTACACACAAGTAAGTACGCGCATACGCCCAGGGATGCTGGCACCTCTGTGTGTGTGTGTATGCTGCTGCTGCGGTTTAGTAATCCTGGTGGTGGTAATATGAAGGGTGAGAAAGCGGCCCTCCTCCACCCATGTAGGCACCCAATCCCCTTTCTCACTCACGCCCGCCGCCACCGCGAAGTCTCTCCCTCTCTGCGATGCTCCTGTGCGGCGCTCAGCGTCTTGTTTGCTTCCCAGACTGTGCCAGGCTCGCCTTTGTTGACATCCTCTCTCTCTCTCTGGGCACTTTTCCGTGGACGGCCACCACCAACACCCCGAACGTCACGGCCTCTGTTCCTCGATGTAGTGCTTTTCACGCCTCTTTTCTTTCCTACCAGGCTGTCTCTCTCTCCTGCCCCCTCCCCCGCCCCCACCCCCTTCTTCTCCCGTCGACTCTCTTACAATATGCAGAAACGTGTGTCGGAGTGCCTGTGCTCGTGTGTGGGTCACACCTGCTCCCCTCCTCACTGGGCCGCTCGCGTAAAGGATATGAAGCAGCAGAGTGAGAGATGCCGCATTGGGGAATAAAAACGCTCACGGCAATGCGCACACATTTCCTCCCATCCCCCTCCCCTCCTTCTCTTTCTCAGCCTCTTTCTCGTTTGGTCGCGTGTCTGTGTGTGAGGAGCCCTCGTCTCTTCGCCTCGTGGATCTGTGAGCTTCGTCCTGGGCCTCGTTGACCTCACGGCACTCGGGCAAACGCTTGTTTGGGGTACGGTTCTACCCCTCGGCTCTCCCTTTCCACTAGACTCCTCCGATACCGCACCGTGCCAGAGGATACATCGACCGCGCCGTGGCCTCCTTTCTCCCTCCCCTCTTCCCTCGACTATGGAGCCGGGCGCTTCGCTCTCCCCCACCCCCCCCCTCATCCTCTCTCCCTCTCTGTGTTGTAGTTTTTACTTTCCTGTTGTTTCTCCACACACACGCACACGCACGTACAGAGAAGTATGTCGTATTCATTTTTGTTTTCGTTTTGCTTGACCCTCTCAGGTGCAGTGGACGATGCACCACCACCACCACCATGTGATGCGCGTGGATTGGTGAAACGAACGGAAAGCGGCACTGACACGCACATGTGGATTTGCGATAACGTTGGTTGTCCGGGGGTGTACCGGACAGTCCGCAGTGATGCACACGAGCGGGTCCTCTGCTTACTTGTATCGCCACCCGGTCCCAGTGGAAAAGTGATGATGGGCTAACAGCCATCCTTACAGGGGCCCGGACACGGACATGGTACGATCGCTGATAACCCTTTTTTCGCTTTCGTGTGGGTGTGTGTATACGTGTGCGCGTTGCTTTGGTGCGGGCATGTGCTGTGGCTTACTCTCCTTCCCTCTTCGTCCACCACATCCTCCTCCGTCGCATCTCTCTTCTTTTTCTATGGTATGCGCGAGGGTGTGTCTCTCGCTCGTCAGGGTGATTTGCACGTGTGTGTATCGGCTCGTCTGTGTGGAGGAGGAACGGAGTTGAAGAACGCTTCGTGTGTGTGTGTGTGGATAATTCCACAAGTACAGCTACCACCATTGTAACTGCGACCCACGACTACATCACTAACTCCCCTTTATCCGCAGCACTTCTCGTATTTTCTCTCTCAGCATCTCTCGCCCTATACTGCAAAGTTGCCATTGCTGTGGCTGCCGAGTCGCGCGCAAACGTGCGCCGTACTTTCTCTCTTCGCTCTCCCCACACATCACACATCACATCACATCATACACACCACCACCATCACCACCATCACATGTACTGCACTGTGCCGCAGTCGATACCACTATTGTGGGACACAGTCGTACTCGTTCCCCTCCCCCCTTTGTGTCTGATGTGATCTGATGTGATGTCTTTTTCCTTCATCTCTTTCACAGGACATAACGTCGCAAGCCACTCAACAAGCGAGAGACAAATGCATCTGCGGCATTGCCGGTCTACGGAGGAACGCCTGTTTGGTGTACACTCGAGGGGTGTACTCCATCTTCCCCACACACACGCCCCTTGCGCGCCTCGGACCTCCCCACACGCGTGGTGATGCCAGTGAGCCTATAAGAGCTACACGCGCAGGAGCCATTCATGCGTTCTCCACGTTCTCCAGAGTGTCCATCTTCGAAGTTCACTCTTCTCGGCCCATCTCACTCGCCCACGCACCACTCTCCTCCTCCTCCTCCCTCCCCCCCACCTTTAATCGCTCCACTGATGATGCATCTATGCGCACGACACGAACAACAGAGCGAGAGGTACTCACACAAAACTAATAGTCCCCCCTCCCATCCGCCCCAGAGAGAGCCTCCCAAGCATGGCCACCGCTGTCAAGTGCGCTGCGAAGAGGAAGGCCGCGAAGAAAGTGTCGCGCAAGAGCCCCGAGTACACGACCCTGCGCAAGAGTTGTGCCCCTGGCGCCATCGCGATCATCCTTGCCGGCCGCTTTCGCGGTCGCCGCGCCGTGATCCTGAAGCAGCTGCCGCACAACGGCCCGCTGGTCGTGTCCGGCCCGATGAAGTATAGCGGCGTCCCCATCCGCCGCATCGACTCCCGTTACGTGATCGCCACGAGCACCAAGGTCGATATCTCCAGCGTTGACACGTCGTCCATCACCCCTGAGGTGTTTCTGCGCCCCAAGGCGGAGAAGCCGACCAAGTGCGAAGGAGACTTCATGGGTGACAAGCAAAAGGCTAAGGCGGAGAAGGCTGCCAAGAAAACCTCCAAGGCGGAGAAGAAGACCGTCGTGTCGGACGCGCGCGCCCAGCTGCAGAAGAAGATCGACGCCGCTCTCGTCGCGGCCATCAAGAAGGACGCTCAGGGTAAGGAGAAGGCCGGCTACCTGCGCTCTGTCTTCACAGTGAAGCCGGGTGATGCGCCGCACCGCTGGAACTGGTAAGACAGGTGTGCACATAGCGGTATCTGTCCTTTCCTCCCTCCCCTCCTCACTCCCCCTCTCTCCCTCTCTCTCTCTCTCTCCGCACGTGTGGGTTTAAGTTTGTTTGCGTAGGCGAGCCAGCGCGCAGTTTTCGAGTCTCGGCGGGCACTTGTCGATGTTTCGCGTTTTACTGCGCGTATAGGCACACATGCAGACACACACACACACACGCGCGCGCAGCAGCTTCAAGGAGGAAGAGAGGCGTGCCTGACTTGGTGGCGTGGCCCGCCGTCTCGCCGGCCTCCTCCTCGTTCTCTCTCTCTCTCTCTGACTCCTCTCCTCGTTTTTTTTTCGTTTCTCGTTTGTTATATTTCTGTTCGACCACTCGGCAAAGACACAGCAGACCAGCAAAGCGCCCCCCGCAACACCAGAAGGGCCCGGGTGGCGCGGGGGGGGGGGGAAGAGGCAACTCTGTGAAGCCGAACAGACACACCTAGCGCAGGGGAGCATTTGCGTCGTGTTGCCTTTCCCTCTTTGTTTCTTTCCGGAAGGAGGGGCTGCTGGGGCCCTCTTCCCTCCTCCTCCTCCTCCTCCCACCCCCTGCCAATCCCCTGTGGCCTTCTAGGATCCCAGAGGCGAGTGTGGAGGCGGACTTGATAGCCCCAGTCGAGACGACAACTAGCGCGCACATCACTGCCCACCCACACAGGCACACACACACAAAGAAAGTATGTCTGTAATGAAGTACACTGAACTGACCTCTCTCCTCCCCTTCCCCTCCCCCTCCCCCCCCTCTACACGGACACACGCGCCGCTGCCACCAGTCACACAAGAAGCGAAAGACACACACGCTTGACACACACGCGCACACAGAGAGAGAGAAGAAATGCCGTCCGCACCTCTCCCCGGTCGACTGGTGAACTACAGCAGCCCGCTGTACATGTATCACCACCTCATGAAGAACTCGACGACCAAGGCGCCACAGCTGTACACGGCCAAGGACAACAGCAAAACGGCGATGCACCTCATCACGCGTCGCGCCCCCAACGCAAACTATACGGTGAATCGGTGGTACCTGAAGGAAAAGGTCGACTCCAGCAACCGCATGCGCCTCGAGGGGCTGTACGAGTGTGTGCTCTGCGCCTCTTGCACCGGTTCCTGCCCGCAGTACTGGTGGAACCGCGAACACTTCTTAGGTCCCGCTGTGCTTCTGCAGTCGTACCGCTGGCTCGTCGAGCCCCTCGACCGTGACTTTGACGAGCGTGTGCGCCTGTTCGAGACGGGTAGCCTGGTGAACATGTGCCACAACATATTCAACTGCACCATCACATGCCCCAAGTTCCTCAACCCTGGCCTGGCATCGAAGGAGATCAAGCGCTTGTCGTCGCCATCGACGAAGCGTGTTGGACCAGCAATCGAGATGAAGCCTATCAAGAACTGAAAAGGGAGAAGGACGAAGATGAAGAAAGCGCGAGTCGCAAGTAACCGGCTACGATGTCAGCGCAGATGTTGTGGGGGGGGGGGGGCTGTGTGGGGGAGCTGTGCTTATGTTTTTGGTGTCGCTTGGTCATCGTCATCTTGTTGGGGTTTCGCCTTGGTTTTCATTCTGTGCTGCCCGTGGCGGTGCCCTGGCGTACTGGCATGCGAAAGGCGGTGGCTACACAGCCGTTCCCTCTCTCCGCTCGTACTATCATTTCTCTTTGCCGCATCGTACGATGTACGCACACATCCTCTGACTTCGCTCACCCCTTCTCGCTCCTCCCGCATCTTAGAAAGTCGCTCTTCTGCAGCTCGGCTCGGGTTTGGGGTTGTCTTAAGAAGGGGCGGGGAGAGGTGCAGCGGGCAGAGACGTGTGCTTGAGTGTATTACAGCTAACGTTGGTGGTGTCAGTAGCAGAGAGATGGCTGGGAAGGTGGGGTGCATCGTGGGTCCTCCTCCTCCCTTTCTCTCGCACACTGATATACGTGTGCTTACGCCTCCACCACTTCTTACCCTTCAGTTACGCCAGGGCAGAGAAATATCGGTATCATCTCTGATTTCCTCTCTCCCGTCGATCCAGTGTACATGGGAGGAGGGAAGGGCGACACACGTTCGTACTTGCCTTCTACTCTGCACTCCTGCGCCTATGGGTGGGCTCTCGTGTTGTCTCCTTTCCTGTGAAAAATTAGGCTCGCGTGTAATCGCGCACGCACTGGTGCTAAAAGAGAGGAAGGGAAGGGAGTACATGCACAGGGCAAACACCCAGAGCGATCTCCCCCCTCTCTCTCTCTCTCTCGCCTTGTAGCCCCTCTCCACATACACGCGCACCTACCGAGAAAGACAGGGAGGCGCCTTTACGCATCTTCCCTACACATGTTTAGCGGGTGTGTAGTTGCGCACAGTGGAGGAGGAGGAGGAGAGCCATTTTTTCGTGTAGTTTTGCTCGGTGATCGTTTGCTTTCCGCCAAGGCTGATGGACGCACTCACTGACACCCTATACAGGCATGAGCACAGACACACGCTCACGAGAGGCTGCTGGGCGCCTTGCAAGATCCACCTGCGCCTCTGCTGGGCCCACACGTGGATGCTCTCGTCGGCATTGGCGTGCGTCTTCTTGACTGAAAGGGATGGAAAAGGAAAGGTGCCGCAGACGTCATTGCGCCAAGAGGAGACACACCGAACCTGCACGCGCGTGGGCGTGTCTCGACGCTTTCAAAGGAAAGAGGGGGGCACGTAGAAGAGCGCAGGTACAGGCGCTCATCCGGTGCGCGCTGCTACGTCGGCTTTTCCCCCTCACTCTTGCTTCACGCATCGCCTCTCCTTTCTCTCCCTCTACCTCTGCCCTTACCTCAACACACACACACACACACACGATCCGGCCCGCCCCACCCTCCGACGCGGCACTGCACTGCTGTATGCGTAGATCTCCCTCTTTCTCTGTGGGGGTGAAACGCGCACTCGTGGAGAGAGACCAAACGCGGAAAGGCCATTCCACTTTAGCCCTGTTGAGGACTTCACCACACAGTGGTCCCATCCCCTTCACGCAAGCGCACCAGCAGCGGCAGAGACTCCAACTAAGCTGGCGAAGCAACTCAAAATTCACAGGAAACTGCAGCCCCCTCCCCCCCCCATTTCCTCACTACTACGAACGTGGAAGAGCGAGAGAAGCAGCGTTGAGAAGCTCAACGCCCATCCATACATACTCAGAGAAAGAGACACACACACGCACACACACACACACACAAGGGCTGAGGTCAGCAACAATACCCTGTGCGGGCGCTGTTGTGAGCGCATGTCACTCCAGTTCACGGTGAGTGGCCCGAACATCCGTGTTCTCCTCAGTGTTCTCACCTGCGTCAGTCGCCTCGGTGAGGCCGTGTACGTTGTGGGGCTGAGCGACGGAATCGAAATCAGTGCCGTGTCGCCGGGCCGCAATGGCTACATGGCGGTGAGGGTGCACGCGCGCTGCTTCGACCGCTTCCTACTGGAGCCCCCATCCCACAGAAGCACTGTTGATCATGGCAGCGGCCTTGTGGCTACGGATGCAGCCGCGGGGGGTAATGCAGACGTCAGCAGCGTGGATACCCCCAACCCTTCCTTGTGTCTGCTCACCAAGACGCTCGTCGCGACAGTACTGCGACAGCACAACAACGTGCAAAGCCTTGACTTTCAGTACCGCACCGCAGCGTCCTCCGGCAGTGCGGCGGCAGCAATGGCGGAGAGCGACGCGGATAAGGACAGCTCTGACGCTGACCATGACCTTTGGAAGGGTCGCGCGGACGCGGACGTGGTGCGGTGGCACTGCACCTATGCGCGCAACCTCACCAAGACGTTTCTCCTCCGCCTAGCAGAGGGAGAGCCGACCAGCGTCTACGCGGACCTGTCGCGCTACCGCTTTGAGGTCTGTGGAGACGCCCGCACATACGGCAGCCTTCTTGCCTCGCTGCCATCGAGTGCGAATCAGTGTGCGTTGACGCTGCCAGAGAGTGGCGGGCTGGAGCTGCGCTCGGTACGGCAGGCGGGGTCATCATCGTCATCCTCTGCGGCGGCAGCAAGCAGTCGTGAGAGCGGCTCAGCTGCGGCACCTTCGGGTAGCACCAGGGCAGCGGACGGCAGCTCCACGGTGGTGACGGCGTTCGAGAGTACCTTCACACTCTTCCGCTTCTTCGAACCCACTGCCTCACCACCGGTGGCAAGCACGGGCGCTGCGGCAACGGAGCTGGAGGTTGGCCCGTCAGAGGTGTCGCCAACGCCGTTCTCCATTACCCCACAGCAGCAACAACAGCAGCGTCCCCAGCGCAACTTTGCGGTGTCTGTCCCGGATCACCCACCATGGGCCACCGCTACAGTGAACTTTGTTTCGCTGCCAAGCAAAACGTTTGACGTGAAGCCCTTCAAGAATGCTGCGTGGCTAGCAGAGCAGCTCGGGGTCCAGCTGCACCTCCTCACGGGCGAGGAAGGTGTGCCACTCATCATCGCGAGCATCACACCAGAGGAGGTGCGGCAATGGCGCGAGAGCCTATCCTGCACTGGTAGCGCGGCAGGACGCCCGTTGTTGGTGACGAGCAACTCGCCTCCCACCTCTGCACCAACGTTCATCTCGTTCATTCTGTACGTGGCAGCGCTGGACTCGACGCCAAGCGCCGGCAGAGCCTCTGGATCCGGTGGCGCACCTGTCGGTGTCGCAGACACGAGCATCGTAACCGCCATCAGCTCCGCAGCCAGCTCCCCCCGCACCAGCATGCACCACCGAACGTCGAAGGGCGGCGGTGCCGCTCAAGCTGCCGTGGCCGCGACGCCGGCACCAGGGTACGGAGAGGAGGAGAACGGGGAGCACGATGGCATGCTGGTGAGCAGCGGCACGCTGTCCCACGTGGAGGCCAGCTTGGCGAGCACCAATACCGCCGCCAGAGGTGGTGGAATGGTGGGGCGCCTGTCTCGCGAGAGCAACAGCACCGTCAACTCAGCGTATGTGACCCCGCGACCGACTGCGTCCCCGTCGGAGTTGGTGATGGTCATGACCGGTGGCGACACTCCGAGCACCCGTAGTGCTGATACCGGCGGTGGTGACGCGGCCCACAAAGCTCTTGGCCTCCCAAGGGGTGTCACAGCGTCGTCGCTGCCGGGGTGCTCCACTGTGACCATGCCAGGTGCCACAGCGCATTCTGCGGCGCAGCCGATCTCGTCCTCGCACACCACCACCTTCACTGCTCTTAACACAATGTACCCGCTTGACTTTGACGCGTTTGTGCGCACCTACACCTCCATGAATGAGGCGGACGGCGACGCGGAAGAGGAGGATGCGCAGGATGCTGAGTTGCGCGAGTTCCTCGCCAGCTGTGTCGCCTCCATGTCGTGAGGACCAACGCAGAACTAACCCGGCGATGATGAGCACGCTGAGAGTGGGTGGGGAGCGGACGGGCAAGCGATGGCGCTGCAGAGAAGGAGTGCGTGGCGGCGGTAGTGTCGCTAATCCCTGCCGCTCCGCACCCCCCCCCCCCCACACACCTCTCCTTGCTTCTCTGCCACCACCCGATCGCCTCTTCTCAGGTGAGACTGCACACATGAAGTTGAATGGCTCGCACACACGTATGCAGAGACGCACACACACACACGCTGCACTCGTAGCGGTCGACGAGGGGGCTGGGACTCATCCGATTGGGGCGCACTGCATCAGTGCAGGACGTTGCTGGGCTCATCCTCGTGTAGTGTCGTTGTCTTTGCCCTCCCCCTCCCTCTCCCCACCACCCCAGCCACATTAGCAGGGGGAGTGAGTAGGCACCCCTGAGCGGCACAGCGCACACACAGCTGAGCACCGCCACTTGGGCTCTCCGTTCTGCGCCCTCTTACTTTGCCCTCCTCTTCGTGCTCCCTTCCTTTTCTCTCGTGTATGTCGCGCTGGGCACCGCACAGAGAGAGAGAGAGAAGCGTGTACACACGTACCTTCCTGCATCCACCACCACCACCCCGCCGCTGCCATCAGCCTCTCCACTCTACGAGACAAGTGCAACACAAATCGTCAGCAAACCACACGCGTGCGCGGCCATCTTATGCAAACGCCTGCGAGTGTTTTGTAGGTCACTTTTGCTCTCTTTGTTTCTTCGTATTGCTCTAACGCAAGCCGCCGTCGCCATCGCAGTCTTGCCTCGATCGTCAATCGCCACTTCCCCCCTCCCCTCCGTCACAACAATGTCATCCTCCTCCTCGCCAGCGCCGAGGAAGTTCAGCGCCGAGGTGCGCGACGACAACCCCTACAGTCGTCTGATGGCACTGCAACGGATGGGTGTCGTGGACGACTACGAGAGTATTCGCGATAAGGCGGTCGCCATCATTGGCGCCGGCGGCGTAGGCTCCGTCGTGGCGGAGATGCTGACGCGCTGCGGCATTGGCAAGCTCCTTCTCTTCGACTACGATACGGTGGAGATGGCGAACATGAATCGTCTCTTCTACCGCCCCGAGCAACAGGGGCTGAAGAAAGTAGAAGCCGCCAAGGAGACACTGAAGGACATCAACCCTGACACAGTCGTCGAGCCGCACGCCTACAACATTACCTCGACAGAGCAATGGCAACGCTTCTCGGACGCACTGACAAAGGGCGGCGTCTCTCCTAACTCGCCAATCGATCTCCTGCTGTGCTGCGTCGACAACTTCCAGGCACGTCTCACCGTGAACCTCGCGTGCCTGACGTACAAGCTGCCGTGGATGGAGAGTGGCGTCGCCGAGAACGCCGTCAGCGGACACATTCAGCTGCTGCTGCCCGGCGTCACTCCGTGCTACGAGTGCTGTCCTCCGCTCGTTGTCGCCACCGGCTTGTCAGAGGCGAAGCGAGAGGGCGTCTGCGCTGCCTCACTGCCGACCACTATGGGCATCGTCGCTGGCTTCCTGGCGCAGAACACGCTCAAGTACCTCCTGCATTTCGGCGAGGTCTCCGAGTACATCGGCTACGACGCCATGCGCGACCACTTCCCTCGCGTCGAGCTGAAGGCAAATCCAGAGTGCCGCAACGCGCTGTGCGGGGAGCGACAGGCCGCCTACGCGGCGAAGGTGCGGGCAATGGGCGAGGCGGCGCACCCGCTTTATGCCGCGCGCAAGGCCCGTGCAGATCGCGCAGAGAAGGAGCAGCAGGCGGCGCGGGCGCGGGCGAAGGCCTGCGCGGCCGAGTGGGGTATCACGGTGGAGGCTGAAGGCAAGGACTCACTCGTCGTCCACGGTAAGATGGTGGGCAGCTCCTCCGCTGCGGGCGAGGCAAGCAGTACGACCACCTCCGCCCTGCCGGGAAGAGAAGGGGAGGGCGTGAGCGGACTCGAGTACGCGTACGCCGGCACTGCGGGAGACAGCGCCAATGTCGCGGATGAAGACAAGTATGTCAAAACAACCGGTGCATCTATTGAGGAGCTCATGGCACGTATGAAGGCGATTCAGTAAGAACTCCATGAGCAGAGTGGAAGCTTTTAAGGGCGAAGCCGTGGTGGCAGTGAGAGAAGTGTGCCTGAGAAGAGACTTTGTATCCATCAGGTCCCCAAGGTGGATGTGGGTGCGGGTGGGGGAGGGGGGCTGTTCGTGACTGGGAGCGAGGCGGCAACCCCCCCACCCACCCCCCGGCGCTGAAAAAAGCCAAAGGCAAACAAAAATAAAATAATGCACGAGAAGAGCGCACAGCGAACACGTCGCTGTGCGCTGAATGTGTCGGAGGTGTTAGCCCCCGGGGTCGCTCTTTCGGTCGACTCCCTCCCTCCCTCCCCCCTCCCACCAATCACCACCACCGCTGCCCGCTCACTCCTCGTCTTTTCAATCGGGTAGGCTCTGCTCCGTCTGCACTCGTCAACCTTCAGCCTCTCTCTCGCTCGCCCACTCTCTCCAAAAGGCACCAAAGCATGCCATGGGCAAACCATACCTTACCCCGTCACCGATCACCGTCCCCCACCCCGACCCAACTATCCCCTCCTTATACCATCACGAAGGCCACGGAAAGCGCATCAAGGCGCACACATACACACGCACTAACGAGTGGTGGCCATCGCCATAGTCAGACGCAGCTCTCGTTCCGTGAGAATCATCTATGTCGAACAGCGAAGGGTGCGAGCGTCTCACCACCATCCCTGGTGCGTGCCCGACGCCGCTAGAGCTGGGCGTGTCAGGGTGGAACATCCTTCACTCCTCGGCCGCTGTCTACCCGTACAAACCGTCCGCCGTGCAACAGACAGCGATGAAGAACTTCATCGAGTCGTGGGCGCACGTGTACGCGTGCAGCTGGTGTGCCTACCACATGCGAGAGTACGTGCACAACCACCCTCCAGACGTTCGCGACAAGCTCACCGCATCACGCTACGTGTGTGAGATGCACAACGAGGTGAATGAGCGGCTCGGCAAAGATGCCTTCGATTGTTCCCCTGACGTGGTACTACGTCGGTGGCACCCTGGGTACCCAAATAAGATGGAAGACAAGCCAACGATCGAGGAGCAGCTGGCAGCGTCGGAACGGGAAAAGTCCACAGCAAAGGAGGCGAAGCGCCGTCAGCAAGAGGAAGAACGGCGCATCAGTGAGTTAGGGCTGCACACCCGCGAGGCGGCCCCAAAAGACGGTGCAGCCTGGCGGGACGCGAGTGAGGCAGCATCAAAGAAAGCGGGTGGCGGCTTGTGGAGCTGGTGGCTCTCTGGCAAACCGGCCTTAAGCACACCTGCAGCCAAGAGCAACGCACCGCCAGGCTCAAACTCGTCAGCTCCGCCTCCGACTACACAACACTGGCAGAGCACCTCCACCTCAGGTGCACTCACGACGCCACCGACTGGTGCGCTGGCGTCCGCCGCTGCTGACGTCGCCAACGTTGGTGCTACTCCTCCCCGCCATGGCTGGGCTACCTCCCTCTCGGAGGTGCATGAGAGCTCTGTGATGCCCACCCCGTCGCGCGGCAAGGCTGCGAATGACGTCACCGACATCGATGCCGTTCTCGAGCGGCTAAAGCGGTGTCAAGTGTACTGCCCAGAGGACGAAGAACTCAAGCACTAGCGAGCCTGCGCATTCCTGCTGTCCCTTTTCGGTGCTTGAATGCGTGTGTGCGTGGGCGTGTATGAACGCGCAGCCCCACTATCGCTATGAATCGGAATGCGCATCTCAGCCCGCGCTGTCGTTCAATTTGCAGAGGAAGAGAGACGGCGATGGTGCGTTTTTTTTTCTGTGTGTGTCTGCGAGAGAAGGGCACCTTTGCGTCCGGGAAGCCTCAGTCATGTGTGCGGGTGGACAACTTCTCAGCGCTCGTCCTCGCCACACGTCCACTCCACCGCCTGCGAGCAATCGTGACTGACAATGCGTATGGCGCATCAGCGAGGGTGCATGTTTGCCGAAGATGGCAATCCTATGCCCCTTCCCCACCACCATCGTCACGAAATTTCCCACCGCGACAGATGGCTCTTCGAGCTACCCACTGCCCCTTCCTTGTCATCATGCAAAGACGTGACACACACACACACGTCCACTTCCCCCTCCCCGCCTCCTCTCCTCTCGCGCGCGTGCGCACTTGGGACGCCGCTGCCCTTTACCCCTCTCCCCTCAGTCGCAGTGGCGTAGACGAGTCTAGCGTTGACAGCACCCCAATTTCACAGAGTTGATGCCGAGCACACCCTTCGCCACAGCGCAGCAACGTAAGCTGCTGACGTCGCTCTTGTAGTGTGTCGTACGCTCCTACCTATGTGTAATGGAGGGCGCAGGCCTGAAGCACCTCAGCGACGAACCCGTCGCTGAGGTCGGGCTGGACGAGGATGAGCGCAGCGATTTCTCGGACACCGATGATGCGGTACTCGCATTGGTTGTCGTCTTCAAAGGCCCCTCACTCTTCAGAAGACGCGGAGTCTCCAGCTTCGAAAAGCGGCAGCGGCGTTGCCTCTATCGGCGTAAGCACTCCGGGGTAGTATTGCCGTCGTGAAGCCATCTGCGGATGACTTGGTGGCGGTGACGGATCGAGCTGGTACAGAGCGGGCCGTGCGCTGTAGAGCTCGTACCACGTCAGCTGCCAAAACAACAGCAGAGGCGGATGCGGATGCGCGCAGGAATGGGAAGAAGACCGAGGCTGCAAGTCAGCTCTTGCTGTCACCCCTTCAAGGGTGCAGAGGCATCGCCCTTGAGCAGGGACGAGGTCGGAAAGGTGCTTTGCATGACCCCGCCGGCGGTCTTATTCGCGATACAGGGCGTGCTTGTCCCTCTCGCCCTCGGGTTTGCTGGGCCCGGCCATCTTCTAGACAGCACACCAGAGACCTGCATTTTTCGCCCTCGGCGCGCTCATGCATGTAGTGCTGAACTCTACCCCGGCACGGCCCTCACGGCCCACTGGCGTGGGGAGCCTGTGTGTGTGTGTGTGTGTGTGTGTGTGTGTCACCTCGAGGGGGTGGGGGGTGTTTGGGGCAGAGGCGGTGCACCGATGGCTGAGTCGGCGCATTGCCGCAACGCGTGTGCCTACGGCTGCTTTGCACCGGGGCAATGGTGCCTGTGGCAGGGTAGTGTGTCTGACCTCCCCTGATGTGTGTGTGTGTGGATGTGGCTGAGCGAGGGCAAGAGGGCACGTTGGGAAAGGGAAAATCCCTGCTGCTTTTTTAAGCTAGAGTTCCCCCCTCCCCGTCGGCTGTCATGGCCCTCTCTTGCCCCCCCCCCTTCACTGTTTGTCACCTCACTCTCTCTGTGGATCGTTCTTTGCAAAGTCAAACTAAGGGGGACTGGCACGTTTCTACGAGAACTGGGGATGGGGAGGAGGAGGAGCTGTACGGCCCCCTCCCCCCTTCTACCTCTCCCTTCCTCTTCACGAAGGTGGCGTGGGCGATCAAAGTGCATCGCGAAGGATTTGCCTTTACTGAGTTACTGTTACCATCTTCTTCATGCCCCACCCCCGACCCTCCTGCCTCTCTCTCTCCCTCCCCCCCTCCCTCCCGCCGGCTTGTCGTGGCTGTGCACGCACACACACATGCACCCTACTGCGCTGACACATCATCTGGCTCGCTACCGCCGGGAAGTCATTTTATTCTTCTGTGAAGCATCTCCCTCCCCCTAGAGAAAATGGGCCCACTCTCCAAGAAGCGCATGATCGTCCGCGACGGCGTGTTCTACGCCGAGCTGTTCGAGTTTCTCAAGCGCGAGCTGGCTGAGGAGGGCTTCTCGGGTGTCTCCTACCACATCACGACGCTCCGCACGGAAATCGTGATCAAGGCGACGAAGACCCGTGAGGTACTCGGTGTGAACGGCCGCCGAATCCGCGAGCTGACGGCCTGCATCCAGCAGCGCTTCAACTACAAGGAGGGCAAGCTCCAGTTGTACGTTGAGCGCGTTGAGGTGCGCGGCCTGTCGGCGATGGCGCAGGTGGAGTCCCTCCGCTTCAAGCTCCTGAGCAACCTGCAGGTGCGCCGCGCTGCCATGGGCATCATCCGCTACGTCATGGAGTCTGGTGCCAAGGGCTGCGAGGTCACTGTCGGTGGAAAGATCAAGGGCCAGCGTGCGAAGAGCATGACCTTCCGCGATGGCTACATGATCAAGTCCGGTACGGCCCATAAGTCCTTCGTTGACTCCGCCTGCCGTCACTGCTACATGCGCGCCGGCTGCATCGGGGTCAAGGTTAAGATTATGCTGCCGGGTGACTCGACTGGCCGCAACGGCCCGTCAGAGCCGCTGCCGGATGTGATCACTGTGATCGAGCCGAAGCAAATCACCGCGTCCGAGTAAGGCCACCATACCCGCTACGCGCTTTGTACGTGTACGTGCTCAGGGACGGCGGAAGAAGCGAGGGACTGGGTCCGATGCTGAACAAATGAATCTGAAGGACAGCAACGACGCGTTCATTACTTCTTTCACTTTGATCTATTTTCTTCCTGTCTGTGCGTGAGTGTGCCTCGGTGAGCAACCAAGTCATGGGGAGGGCGAGAGTGGGGGGAGTGTGGAGGGTCTTCCATCACTCTCTTTGCCTGTGTGTTTCTGCAACCTTTCAGGGCCACAGAGGATGCGGATAGCGGGCCCAACTCCCTCTCTCTTATCTCACCGCCGGCATCACGCGCAGTGCTCATTTCTTTCCTCATTTGATTCAAAAGGGAAAAACAAAAAGAGAAAAGACGACGACGCTGGGTGCTGCAGTATCATCGTGGACAGCTGTCGGCTGGCAGTTCAGCAACCGGAGGGGGGGGGGGCATGGGCGTGTGAGCCCACAGAGACGTGTCCGTCATCATGGGCCCTTTGCGGAGCGCCTCTTTTTGTCTCACTCACTGAAAGAGCGTGGACGAGTTGTGTCATGGAAGAGGGGTGGTTTGGGGTAGGTGGTGTTTCGCGGCGGCTTCGTCATCACCCCTGCCACACCACCACGGACATGTTTGCACCTCAGGGCGCGCATCTCCGGCATGTGTGCTGCCTTTCAGCGTGGTCATGCCCAGAGAGATGCCTCTCTCGCTCGTTGACCGGATGACCCTCTCTTTTCACCTTTCGCGTCCTCCTCCTCTTCCTTTACTTCTTCGTGCCGCTGATTTCGTATGTTGGGCGTTTCACGACTCCTCACGTCGCCATCATCACCGTCACTGCCAGCACAAACACTCATCCTCCTCCTCCCCCTCTTCTTCGGATCGGACACACACGCGGAACGCACTACGCCCTTTTCGCTTGTGCCTCTTCCACACGGGCCAGTGCGCGTGCAGAGGAAGTGGGAGATGTGCGTGCTGGGCGTACACCCAAAAGGATACAGCGCCACCGTCGAGCTCGTGCGACAGCACCGAGAGCGAAATCAGATACCTTTGTTTCATGGAAGAAGGACGGAAACAACCATAGACGTTTGCGGGCTGCTGTAGCCCCATTCACCCACCGACCCCCCCTCTCTCTCTCTCTCTCTCTCTCTCTCCCAGGCGAAGAACATTAGCAATACGCTGCCTCTCTTGTCTTCGTTCACGGAGCTCTTCCTCCCTTCCTCTCTCGACCCGCCTCGCAACGCGTGTGAAGTATTAATGTCGAACCGGTGTAGAGAACAGCAGAGAGAGTACGGGCACTGTATCACTCGCGAGGTGAAGCATCTGCATCCTTCGTGCCCCTCTGCATCACAGACGCATCCGGCGGAGATGGATGCCGTGGTAGACGCGGCGGACCCGCGCGTCGCGCCTGCCGTCCAGCAGCTCTCCGCGGTCGCCCAGCGTGTATACGTGGTATGGCAGCGTATGGGCGTCCCCTCGCGCGACCGGCAGCAAAAGTGGAGCACCTTCCTCTTCGGCTCTCTCCTACCCTTTCTGGAAGACTTCTGCACCCTGCAGGAGGCCGCCGAGTACAATGCGGCCACGGAGAACGACGCGCTGCTGCGGGACGTGTGCCACCTTGCCGTGCGGCTGGATGAGTCGCCGCGGCAGCCGGAGGTGGCGTCGATTGTGTCGCTGCTGAAGGAGCACTACGCACAGACGCAGCAACGGCACCCATTCGCCGGAAGCGGTGTCGGGTGTAAAGCTACCAGTGATGAAGCAGGACCATCGGCGAATACCGCGGAGTCGACAGCAACTCCGCGGTGCGGCGGTGACGTTGAGGGGGATGCTGAGACAGGCGTCCCCCCGTCAGGCGCCAAGGAGCTGATGTATCTCACTCTCCCCTCTTTTACCGTACTCATCGACGCCGCTTGCCTACCCGGGCAGCACTCCGGAGAGAAGGGCAACGAGCAGCAGCAGCAGCAGCAGCAAGAGCGTCTTCATCAGGGAGGCGGCGTGGGCTTAGAGACTGACGACGGCAACGGCGAGCAGGGAGCAAACGTCAGCGGTAGCAATGACCGCAGCACCGCGACCCAAGCCCTGCGTCGCCTGCTTCACAACAACACTCATGAAGGCGTGCGTCAGCAACTGCAAGCGGAGCTGGATCGACTACAGCGCCTTGCCGACAACCGACTGCAGGTGTTGCAGCTGCTGTGCAAGCAGCGCGCGATTATGAACCGCAGCACGCAGGAGCAGGTGGTGTTGCGTGCGGCGTATCGAGCCAAGTACCTCGGCAAAGAAGAGGTCCACAGCGGCAGCGAGCTCGGAAAGCGGACCAGCCTCAGTTTGAGCGCTGCGGGGGATCGACGGCCCCTGACGACTATCGCTGTCGACACGGCATCCATGTACTCCTCGGGCTTTGTCTCGCCGCTAACATCGCCCAAGATGTCCGGCCATACTGCCGCCTCGGTAGTACCGTCCAGCGGCAAGTGTGAAGAAGACAACAGCAGCTCCGGTGCCAACGAAGGGACAGACGCCATTGCGACCCTTGTCAACCGCCCAACAACCTCGCTGCAGGATGCCACGCGTGAGGAGCTGCAACTGCTCTTGTCTGCCGCCTCGTGTTCCCTCGAAGTACCGCACAGCACGCATGGAGGCGACGGCAGCGTCAGTCACACGTCGCTCGAGCACAGCGAGGAAGGCGAGATGGGTAATGCGACGTGGCCAACGTGTAGCTCGACGACGACGACGACCACAACCGAGGCACGCGTCGCTTCACAGAAAGCATGGCCCTCCGCCGGCGTCCTTGTCGCAGCCAAGACCGCCGATACTCACACCAAAACGGCGGTGAGTAGTGCCCCCAGCACGCCGTCGGGCGAGGCGGCGCGTGCGACAGTGCTGGAGGTGGACGTGTCGAGCATAACTGCGTACGGCACCCACCAAAACCTCGCTCTCTCGCGCATCCACGCTGAGGCCGAGGCGGTTGTGCGCAGCATCGACGAGCACAACCGTCGCATGCAGCTGGAGGCGCAGGAGGAGCTGCACGCGCTTGAGACGCTAGAGGTGTTGTGGCGGGCCATCTCCGTGCAAAGGACATCTCCAAACGCCTCGTCATTGCTTTCCCTCCCACATCGGGGTAAGGATGAAGCGGGGAGCCGAAGGGAAGCTAGCGGCTCTGTCCACAGCAGCGGCAATGAAAAGAATGCCGTGGCACGCCCTGCCATAAACCCCATCTCCTCGCCACTTTTCGAGCCTCTCGAACCAGAGCCGTACAGGGAAACAACCGAGGAGATCGTCGCTCGGTACAGACAGCTGCACGCCGCGTATGAGGCGGACGTCGCCGCACAGCAGCAGCCATGCCCTGCAGCCAGCGTGACACTGCTTCAGACGATGCCGGTGCCGGCGTCCTCAGTTGGCTCACCGCCGTCATCTTTGAAGAGCAGCACAAGTCTCACGTCACTGGCGACGGTAAATGACAGCGACAGCGCAGGTGACCAGAAGGCTGTGCATCGGATGGGTGGCGGCTTGTACCTGCCGCCACTTGTCCGCCAAATCCTTCGCGCCGCCTCGTACGCGCCGGTACTGGACTACGTCCGTCGCTCTCGGGTTGCCTTTCAGGCGCACCTCAGCACGCAGCAGGACGTCCTGGTAGAGAAGACAATGGCCCGACTGCGCAATGTCTACGAGGCCTACTACGCGGCGACGCATGACAAGACGTATGCGGTGGCACCGGACGGGGAACTGCGCGTTGCGATGGAAGAAGAACTGTTAGAGACGTTCCAGGCACAGCAGTCAGCGGTCGAAGCGACACGACATCAGCAGCGGTGCGATGAGGTCGACAATGAAAATACAAGCAGCACCGTATCGCGTGAAGCAGCAGCCGTTACTTCACCGCCACCATCGCCATCTGGCAAGGTGCTGCTCAGCTTTCAGCGCCACCTGATGGCGTGTCAACAGGTGCGGGAACAGGCGGCGGACGAAATTGAGTTTTTGCGCCTTCGGCTGCACATTATCGAGCAAGCCGCGCCGCTGGTACAGAACTATCAGGAGATTGTCCGGGAGGAAGCTGAGATGCATGCCACGAGTCGCGAGCGACTCTTGAACAAGAAGGTGAATATGGCAAAACAGTTGCTGCAAGAAGAGAAAACGCGGCGACGGGTGGCAAAGGAGCTTCCACGCATTCTGAGTCTTCTGAAGGAACTTGTCGCGGCGTGGGACGCACTGCAAGCCGCCACCGATCCCCGTGAGGACATTGCAGACGTGGGCGACTACCACAACGACGGCCCAGGTGCCTCGATGTTGCCTCCGCCGCCGTCGGCCAAGGCAGAGCTGTGGATCCACGGTCAACGCGTCCGAGACCTGCTGACAGCTTCGCAGACCACAACAGTGCAGCCTGTCTCGCGCGTGCGCAGTCGCAGTGCATCGAGCCCACAGCCCTTGCGGTCGCACCCACCTCCCCGCTCCGTTTCCCCAGCCCCGCCGGCGCTCGCACGGCACCGTGTAGAGCAGCGATTCGCAGTCCCTGATCGAGGGCTGTCGCTGCATTCTTCCCGCAAAGGCTCACCGACACCAGCGCGCACGCCTCTCCCGGGGTGCCGTCGGGTGGCTGGGGATAGCAGCGTGGGGGTTGGTGTTGCCACAACTTCTGTAGAGCGGCCCGGCCACTCGCTGCGGCCCCACAGCAACACTACATCGCCATCGATACAGTCGTGCACGCCGTCCAACTCAAAGCCCACAGCGCACTCGTACAGGCCTGGCTCCCTCCGGCCCCTACCAGCTCGAGAGCCATCCCGCTCCCCACCGCCGCTGTGGCCAGTGCTACCACATCGTGGCCTCTCCCCCGTCTCCTCCAACACGAACCCGCAGCCGCAGAGGAAGATTGCTCATACGTCCACGAGTCCCTCCCCCTCGTCCGCATCGACCACCACCGCCACCACCACCAGATTTGGCAGAGTGCCATTTTCGTAAGAGGAGGGCTTGCGTGTGCGCACGGTGGGTCTTGTCGGGGTATCGTCTCATTTGCTCTGGACTACTGGTCGCGCGTGTCCCCCTTGCTCTTCCCCACTCACTAGAGCTGCTGGTTGGGTGTAGGCCTTTGCCGCTGCTGCTGCTGCACTTCCCCAACCCCCCCCCCCCCCACACCCTCCCTCCCTTCCGTCTCTCTTCGTCGTCCTGTACCCCTACATTCCCCTTCCCCTTCTCACCCCTCTCTGGCGGCGTAGATCTCGTTTTCTCCTCCCCTTTACCCCCGCGCTGACGTCATCCCCCACTGGCCTGCTGCTCCTTCTCCGTGGCAACGCTGCCTTGTCTGCAGTACACCGTAGAGAAACACGTCGAATGATTGCCCATGCTGTTGCCATCCTCCTTTCCCCACCCGCCCACCCACCCACCCACCCCACACACTCACACACACACACGCACTTCTCTCCCCTCTCCGGTGAACCACTCTGTGCTACATCGGAGATCGTGGTCGGCATGACTGAAGCAGTACGCTCTCGCGTGTCTTGCTCTCTGTGGAGAAGCCACCACGAGTAACAATAGAAGCATGATGGCAAACGTTGAACCGTACTTACGACGGTCTCTTCCTGTACCTCCCCTCCGGTGCGGTACACCTTTCCATGCCAGTCTCTCAGCTGCTTCTTACTGTCCATTTCTCTCTCCGTCTCACTGTTTAACCTTTGTCCTTGCAGCTCCACCGCGCCACTCCCTCGGCACACCACACGCGAAAGGTCGGAAGCTCTGTAACTCCACACGCTCACGCAGCACATCGCTTTACGTCACTCAGAGCTCTCCACTTTTTTCTCTCTCTCTCTCTTCCTCACTCGACGCCCGATCTTCGTGCACATCATGACCGCTCCGGCAGCAGCAGCAGCAGCCTCGCCGACGCCGGGCACCTCCTCCGTGCCACTGGAGTGGAGCTCGACGTGGAACCTCTTCGACGAGCGCCATACAAAGCTGGTGTCGCATATTGACCTTAAGCACATTCTACGCAGCCTCGGGCGCCGCTACACGGAGGCAGAGTTCAACGATCTCCTAAGGCCCTTGCCAGACCCTGCCTCGTACGACGCATTTGTTAAGCTGATGCAACAACCGTACACGGGGCCGACCGAGGACGACCTCGTGACAGCGCTACGCGCCTTCGACGTCGGCGACTCAGGCCGGCTGAAGCTCTCTGAACTTATTACCCTTCTCACAACGCTGGGGGAGAAGATGCCGGAGGCCGACGTGCGGCAACTACTCGCCGAGGTGCCAACAGATGAAAAGGGGCGGGTGCGCATCGACGAGCTGGCGACGTACCTGTGCACCCCCGTGCCGACCACGACACCCGACATCATGGAGCTGAAGAAGCAGCTGGAGCAGGTACAGTCAACGGCTGGCGCATCCGCGACCAAGGGCAGCTAAGGGCGTCTACATGTAGTGATGGTGAGGGGGGGCAGGGGCATCGTCGTCCAGCTTCGCTTCCCGCCAGCTGCATGCCCCCTGTTCTGTCTCTTTAACCCACACACCTGTCCATGTGGTTGTTGATGGCACACGCGCACACACACACACACCACCGCAGACTTCTGTCAGCTGCATGACGCGCTATTCCCTTACACGTATGTGTTCGCCTTGGCAGCACTACACGCTTATCTCGTCTCTCTCATGTACATTGACGGCAATGGTGCCTGACGGTGCCGATACACCCGAAACTGCAAGGCAAAAAATGAGAGAAAAACGATTCATGTGAAAATGGGCGCCTACATCAGCACGCGTGCGTGCACACACACACACACACACACACGCACCTGCGCCTGCGCTCTCTCGCTCTCTCTCTCCTTGTTTTCTGCTCAACTGTGCCCTCTTCATCCTCTCTAGAGGCTTCTCTTCTCCTCCCTCAGCGCCTCCATCCTCTTACCCGTGTGACGAGAGAGAACACAATAAGAAGCACACCAGTTGTGAGTTCGACTGACGTCGTGATCTCCGTCCTCCCCCCCTCTCTGAGCTTCTCGGGGAAAGGGAGGTCAGACGCACAGCGCTGCCACGCACCACATCACGTAGAACGGCGCAGCCTTACCCTCACACATGCTTCAGCACTTCTATACACACACGCGTACACCCACCCACAAAAGAAAAACTGCCTCAGTCAGCCTCACGCAGAGAAGTGAAAAGGTGACACACACACACACACACACACACACACACTGAAAGGGAAAAGAAAAACGAGAGAGAGAAAGGCCCCTACGGCAACGCAGCGCCGACGCCTGCCCCTCTGCTCAACGTCAACAGTGCGCTATGAGCCATGAGGACTCAAACCGGGACGACTGGGGAGTGGGCACCACCAGCACGCCCGTGGCCGTACCGCCGCTGAGCTCGCTCTCCGCCCACTCGTCAACAGCGCGTAACGGTCAAGAGCTCCGTATGTTGTTTAACGTGTCGAGCGCCAGCACAGCAGCACGCGTCGTATCGCCTCCAACATCATCACAACAGCCGCCGAGGAGATGCAGTGACAGTGAGACTGCGAACTACCGCACTACCTCACCGTCACCGCCGCCGTCGCCGTCGCAGTCCTCCACCACAGACACGGTCAGTGACAGCAGTGACACACTGAACGAGGACACTGTCACCTCCTCGACGGAATTAACACGGCTCCCGCGAGCGTTAGCATCGTCTCCATCCACGCCGTCACCGTCCGTAGCGCCGTGCCCAAACCCTGAGCTGTCCACGCAGCCGCTGGGCGCTGCCAATCTCGGGAGTGCGAGTGCCGTCGGCGTCAACGCGAGTCTCAATGGAGTGCCTGGCGGTGAAAACAGGGGTTCCTCCTCTCCAACTACGTCCCCGAATAGTCCTGTCGTCAGTGGCAACCCGCGGCGTTCGCTGAATGCCGCCTTCACGCTCAGCCCGCGCACTGAAAGTGAGGTGGAGATCTCCGTGGAGTACAACAGCGACGCGTCAAGCGTGTGCTTCGACCTGGACCGGCATGACCCGCCCATCAGGCAGCACTACCATCTCGGCCGCCTGGAGGAGCGTCGCGCCTTCGTCACGGAGGGCTGCGTCGCGGCAGCGCAGGGGATGTCCACACAGCGCATCCTTGACCACCTGCTCCCGGCGCTGCTCACGGCATTCGAGGCGGACGACTACAGTGAGTCCTTCGAGGACTGCGCCCCGTGCATCGCGCGTGCCCTGCCGCAGATCGTGGCGTGCATGGAGGCACGTACAACGGCCAACCTCACCTACTTCATGGGCCTCATCATGGCGCTGTGCTGCTCCGCGGAGGGAGTCGTCGCGAAGGCGATTACGACCTCCCTGCAGACCATTCTGGAGATGCTCGCGGACGATGTACTGCGCGAACTCTTCCTCCCTTTCGTACTCACGATGCGCCTATCCTTCTGGAGTGCGCCGCGCGTCGTGGCAGCCGGGCTGCTCGGCTACCTTGCTATGCGACCGGCAGTGCTTCAGGCAAGCGGCTTGAGTGTGTCGGACATGTTCAACTACTACGCAGAGTGCAGCAGCGACGCCTCGGCAATGGTCCGCTCGGCCGTTGTCATGTCCCTACATGACTGGGTGCGTGTGGCGGCTGTGCATCGCCTCACGCTGGCCGAGATGCCGCTGCCGCTTCTGAAGAGTCTTGCCACTGACGACCTTAGTGACACCGTCCGCTACCTTTTAATCGAAGAGGTGGTGAAGCTGGCGCAGATGATCGGGCCCAAGTCGTCGTCCAAGTATCTGCTCAGTACCTTCGTAGGCGCGCATATGGACCCAAGCTGGCGGGTACGCTACACTGCAGCCAATCAGCTTGGCGCGATGGCAGCGCTGGTGATGAACGCCAACGACTTGGAGGTGGTTCTGGATACACTCGCGCGTGACGAGGAGCCGGAGACGCGCGCGGCTGTGGCGCGGCAGCTCGAGTGGATGGTGCAGCACTGCAGCAGCGAGGTCATCCAGCACTGTTGTGTTCCTGTTGCAGTAGCCCTGTCGCAGGATGCCGACCCGGTCGTGCGGCGCAGTGCGGCTCGCCACTACCACTGCTTCATAACTGGTAGCGATGAAGTGGTTCGGACCATGTGCAAGGCGCTGCGAGCATTGATGCAAGACGCAGCCTTCCCTGTCCAAGAGAACGCTATTGAGAGCCTGGGGGATCTCGTGACGGCGCTCGAGGGGAGTCTGCAGGCAGCAGTGCAGCCTGCAGCGCTAGGTAGTCCCGGCGGCAGCAACAGCGAAACGGCGCTCTCGTCACCTAACTCATTCCGTAGCCCCGCCTCGCGGCGGCACCCGGCGTCGGCGTTGGCCACTGCGCACGCCCGCGGCAGCCGCCATAAATCGCCACACTGCTCCCCGCGATTGGCCAGTGGTGCGACGGCGGGCAGTGGGCCAGCTGATGCAGGGGAGGTGAACGCCACCTTCACACGGAAGCGCGCCGACGCGATTGTGCGCTCCTTTATGACGGAGGTGCTGACCCTCAGCGAGTCGCGCAACTGGCGCATCCGCGACGCTGTGGTGCGTGTTGTGCACCACTTCTGCAAGGTTCTCAGTCCTGGCCAGTTCCGCCCCCTCACCAACATGCTCTTCATCGCCCTTCACGACCCCGTCAGCACTGTCCGCTCGCAGGCGGTGCGCACGCTGAAGGAGGTGGCGGTGGCCTACGGGGGCAAGTGGGCGACTCAGACGGCGGCAGAGCTATTGCAGTCAGACACGCTTGCCCCGGCGCGCGCCGTGAGCTACATGTGGCGTATCATAATGATCCAGTGCCTAGAGGTTCTGCTACCGGTAGCGAGCGAGCTCGGCCCATGCGAAGCGCAGCGGCGGCAGCTCCTCGCGACGACGCTGCCGCTGCTGCGTGACTATGTCACTGACCGTGTGCCAAACGTCCGTCTCGCGGCGGCGCACGCGCTACCTTGCTGGTACTCCTGGTTCGATGTGACGGCGGGAGAGCGGAGGGCGTACAACGCGGCAATCGAAGAACTGCAGCAGGACACGGACATCGACGTCCTCAGTGCTTCGCATAACATTCCGTACAACAACAGCGGCAGCAGCAGCAGCGTCGCCGACGGTGCGGGGCGCTGACGGGGCAACGGCAGAGGCATCGCGTGCTCGCAGATGGCATACGGAGGTGAGGCAGAGAGGGAAAGAGGCGAGATGGGAGAAGCGGGCCGCAAAGGGGGGAGTTAGCGTGTCTCCTTTATGTATCTCTGTTTCCTCTGTATGGCACAGCGACACGCCGCCTCGCTTGTGCGCCTGCTCTCCTCACTTTTGAGCGTTCGATCCCAGCCCCTTCTCCTTCCCTCTCCGGCGTTTTCGCTCCCGGCTTTTTGGCGCTCACGTGTGTGTGTGTGGTCAGACGTGCATCACCGCGTCTCTTCGCTCTCGTGGCTGTGTCCGCTGGTGCTTGTGCGTGTGTGTATGCCATGGCACTTGTCTTGCTGTTGTACTCCCTCCCTCCCTCCCTCCCTCTCGTGTTTGCTTCTCGTTTGGTCTTGGCGTGCGGGCGCTTTTTATTTTTTGCGCAGTTCGCCAAAAAGTGTGTTTGCCATCGTTTTACTTTTGCTGGTCGGCTTTGGTTTCTTCTTCGCTTTTGCCTGGCGCGTACGAGAGGGGGGAGACACACGCACACGCGCCATTCGCACTCATGGACTGCGTCGACACGCTCACATGGCCCTCCCCCTCCCACACACACACACACACACGCCTCACCCCTGCAGGTGCTGCACGCGTCTGTGGGCGGGGCGAGGGGGACATCTCTATCCGCTTCTCTCTCGTTGTACCTGTCAACCACACGTACGTTTGCGCCTCTCCTTTCCTCGCCGACTCGCTAGTCGGTCGCGTCCCCTCCCTTACTCACTCTCTCCCCTGCCTCCTCTCGCGTCCTCCCACCCTACGCAAGCGAGGTAGTGTGGGGACACGGGGGGGAAGGAAGGAAGGAAGGACGGAGGGGGGGCAGGCATGTGCGCATATTCACATGTCCGGGGAGGATACGGAGAGGCCGCCTCTTCTTCAGTGCTTTCCTCTTATGCCTGCGCTGGCGTGCAGGTGCACGGCGTCCTCCAACGTTGCGCACACGCGAGCACGCGCCTGATCTACCATCCCCCCGCCTTTCACAAACAATCTCTCTCCACCCGCTCCTTTCGTTTCGGCCAACACGCATATACACACACCCACGACCCAGCACAACAACAGCAGTAGCAGCTGCTGCTGCCAAAGCCGCGCGCACACGCGAAGGAGACGGAGGGGAGGGGGGGCGCGTGAGTATGAAGAGAAGCAGAAGAGAAGGACGAGCCGACAGACAAACATTAAGCCCGACACGGTTGTCCTTTGCTTGGTTTTTACCTGCGTGGTTGTGTCCTTGTGAGGGTGCCAGAAAATGCATGCGTCACCACGGCAAGGAGCGGAGCCCGGGTCTTCGCAGCCGCTCCGCGGTCGCCTCTCCCTCTCCTCTTCCGAAGAGCCAGCTGCCGTGCACCTGTACGACCTCGACACTGTCTTTCTCTCCAAAACTGTTGTGTCTTTGACTGACGTCTTCGCACACTCCGTTGATGGCCCCTTCGACTTATCGCCTCTGTACGCGCCGCAGCGACAAGGCGTGGAGAATCAGCAGCAGCAGCAGCAGCAGCCTCAACAGGCAGCTGCCACAACCGCCTCGTCCCCCTACGCGGACGATGCGCACTGCGCACCTTCGACAAGTGGTGCAGCACCCGCGCACAGGGGCATAACAAACCTGCCGTTCTCCGGGGGATCGGCGCCGTACACATCCTCATCACCCAAGCCTGCTGCTAGGCTTGTGTCAACTCGTGCGACGGCGCTGCAACCCAAGCCCGTGGAGCGCGGCGCAGACGGGCGATGGCGTACCGTCTCTGCCAACCGCGGTGCATCGTCTACGGGGTTCTCTACCACTACTGCCTGTAGCAAGCCGCCGTCGCCGGAAACGCACGCGCGAATGCTGCTCGTCCCGCTCGACACCTACCACTTCCTCCTCACCTACCACGACGTAGACTTACCAGGGCAGTTGAGCAGCTGCTGCAACAAGCAAGCCGCGACAGCGACCGTGGAGCGCCTCTCCGCAGCTTCGCCTGGCCGCCGGCCCCCCCGCAGCGGCATCTGTGTAGTGCGACGCCTAGAGGGGGAACAGCGGGACAGCACCGCAGCAGCATCATCCGCCATGGCCGCGCCAGCCGGCGCTGCATCGGCCACACCCCCGACCCTATCCCGCATCGCGCACGGTCTACCGCTGGACGCTTTCGATGGGTGGGTACGCGACTACACCGCCTACGGGCTCTCCTGCAACGAGGCGGTGCTGCGTGCGGCGTGGGAAAACAAGACGCGCGAGCGCGCCGAGGCGCCCTCGGCAATGCTAGCTGGTGCTGTGGTGGAGGTTGGGGAGTTGGTGGCATCCGGACACGAAGCGACGGACAGCGGCGACAACAGTCTTTGCGGCAGCGGGGATGTAGCGGTCGTCGATACTGCAGCACTAGGGCCGCAGGTGTCCGATGCGTCGGCGAAGATGATGCCCACAGATGGAGCCGCGGCGGCAGAGGGAAAGGAGGCAGCCACATTAGCGGATGCTAATGCGGAGCAAGCGGCGACAGTGTCCCCTTCGCTGGATCGACTGCACTGCAGCAGCACGACGAGTTCCTCACCAAGCGCAGCGTCTACCCCATCGCCGCCCACCGAGAGGGGCGAGGAAGGCTGCAATGTCGGCGGCGTAGAGACGGCAACACGAGTAACAGGAGGAGAGAGTGGGGATGCGCTAGACGCGATTTCCGCCTCACTGATGGGTACCGCTGCGCAGCAGCAACAGCAGAAACGTGTGCTCTGGGAGGAAGAGCAACAGCGCACCGAGCGTGCGGCAGCGCAACTACGGCACCGCTTCCTTGTCTCTGACAGCGCGCAGCACGCCATATGGGCCCTGGAAGTGCGCCTGCCCGCCATGGTGGTGCGTGCTCTTGCGCCTGCGGAGTTCTACACTATGGGGGTCGGGGGGAGTGGCGAGGAGGTGCCAGCAGCTGCCAAGCACAGCGAGAATGATGGTAACGATGATACGCTGGCGACACACGGCGCTACAGACACGCGAGAGGAGCCTGCCGCTGCACCCATGCCGGGGATAGCGCTTCCTCGCAAGAAGACAGCGTCTACAATAACGCACGGCCGCGCAGCCGCCTCGGGTCACCGCGTGTCTGTCAAGGCCTCGTCTGCCGCCGACGCGTCACGGCTGCGCTCACCATCGCCAGCAAACCCATCGATGGCCACCAACGCTAACAAAGCAGACGACCGTAGTGACGCCAAACCTGACGACAGTGACGCGCGTCGCTTCTCCACGTCGGTGGCGACGCACCCCGCTAGTGAGAGCTGTAGCACCGGGCGCTACGCTCGGTCCGCCTCCTCGGTGAGTCCGTCGGTTGCTATGGCATTGGCGGTACCCACACCTCTGATAGGCGGCGCGCGCGGCTTCGTCGACGGACACTTCAGCGTTGCACGCTTTAATTCACCGGCGTCGCTATGCTGGCGCATCGACGAAGACAATGAGGACGACGACGAGAAGGGCGTCGTTGGTGATGGAGGCGACAGCGATGATGACCTTGCCCAGGGGGTGGTAGCAGCTTTTCAGGAGAATCATGGACGAGGTCGGGTGTCAGCGAAGCACCACTGCGTCGACCCCGTGTCACGCCTTCGCGGTCGCCACCACTGCAGCATTCTCTTCATTAGCGACATGGGCAACTGCGCAATTCGGTACGCAAACTTCTACAACCGCCTCGTGCGCACCATCACGGGCGTGGACGGCGTCCCCGGCTATCGAGATGGCAGCTGCGTGTCGTCGCTCCTGCGTGGTGCCACAGCACTAGCCTGGTGCTCCGCTGGGTTGCTCTTCACAGACGGGGCTAACAACGTTGTGCGGCTTATCACGGACATCCGCAAGCGTCGGGCGCAGGGACGTGCGCATGACAACAGCGAGGACGTGGCAGGAGCAGACGCTGCGGTCTCGCTAGCATGCAGCTCCACTCGCGCGACTGGGTCCGAGATGCAAAGGCCTAACGAGCTTGAAGTGGATCACCGGATTCCGGCGGCAACGGAACGGCCGCGCTGTGTTGGGGACAAGTCGGCTGGCGGCTCGCTCGACACCCCCATCGTCACCGCAACGGAGTCCCAGGACGGTGAGCTGCAAGCACTGCCGCCAGCACCGTCGTCGAGTCCTCTATCCGCGACGCGTCGAGGAATTCTGTTGTCATCGGCGTGGAAGCGTGACGGTACAGCGTCCGCAATGCCGCGTGTTTGGACGCTGGCAGGCTGCACAAGTGATGCTGACGTGAATCAGCCCACGCAAGCGGATTCGAGCCTGGCGTCCTACGTCGACTCCGTCGTCCCGTCGCGAGCTCATTTCGGCTACATTAGCGACATGGCCCTGTGGACCGATGAGACTGGCGACACGCAAGTGCTGCTGGTCGACCAGACCCACCACGCCCTCCGCATCCTGGACGCGCACGGCGGCGTCTCCACCTACGTCGGTCCCTTGGACTACGAGGTGACGAGCATTGTCTCGCCATCAACGACAAGCACCCCAGCGGCGGACTCGCTGCCACCAGGGCTTGTGTTTCCGTGCTGCCTAACAGTCGGCGCGCTCATCAAGGAACGTTCCCCAGCGCTGCTGAGCGCCACCACCACTGGCACTGCCACCATGATCACCCCCCAGCCCTACCTCTGCTCGTCCAGCCCGCTGCTCTTCACGGCAAGCGCCGTAACGGGCGCCGTGTCGGTACTGCTGCCCATCTCGCAACGCAGTGATCGGACGCCTTGGAGTGTGCGCGAGAGTCAACGCCGACGCCGAGTCGCGGAGACTAGGGAAGGGAAAGTGACGTGTAACGGCGACAATGACGATGCCTCGGTGTTTGCCGCCATCCGTGGTGCCCTTGAGCTGGGCGTGGCCACCGAAGGTCGCCGCAGCATTGGTGAAGCCGCCATGCCCTCTCTCAAGCACGTCGTCGTGGGCTGGGCCGCAGACGAGGTCGACGGCGGCGATGAGGCGGAGCGTGCGCATGCAGTGCGGCAACTGGCACAGGCGGCTAATGCACAGCAAACCCTGCAGTATCTCCGGCTGCGTTTCCCGTGGCTACTGCCGCCGTCCGTGCCGCTGCTGAGTACGCGCATCGTTGCCGGCTGCGCCTGTCATGTGTCTGGCAAGCGTCGCGGTGCCACCGCCGCCGCCGCCGCACCAACAGCTGCGAGCAACGCGGTTGGCCTTCATTACAACACCAACAACAGCAGCAGACAAGGCACTGGTGCGCCTTCGGGGGCGCGGCCCAACTGCACTGACGAGAAAGGAAGCACGGCCACGGCGATCTCTACCTCGACGGTTCGACCTGTGCAGCAGCAGCAGCGACTGCTCTTTCAAAGCCCTCCGCGACACCCTCCGATCATTCCACCCCGGAACACAGCCGCCACCACAGGTGTAGCCACGGCCCCAGCGGCGGAGATGGCGGCAGTGTTGCTCGAACCGACCTTACGTTCCGCTGCACCACCGGGTATGGTGGAAATGCTTCTCGACACGCACCTTGGCAACGTCAGTGGGGATAGTGCTGCGGCAGGCGATCGACAGGCACTATGTGTGGGCAGCAGAAGCCCATCTTGTGGCGCGTCGCCGCTGAGCCCCAACGGCGACCTCATCATTGAGGAAGGCAAAAGTGGCTCGCGACAATGCGGTAGCAGCAGCTGCCTGAAGTCGGAGGATGGAAAAGAGGAAGAGAAGAAGGCCGACGGTGGCGATGTGGGCGGTGGTCGCGCGGTGGCGAAGTGGCTGGCGCCACCGATGAAGAGCGTCTCTCGCTCCCCAAGCGGCAGCAGAAGCCAAGGGCAGCAACAGCAACAGCCCACCTATGCCGGACTACTTCAAATGTGGACGCCAGAGAAGCGTCAGCAGCGTCTGCGCAGCACGCAAGAAATCTCTATCCCCACGAAAAGTGCCAGCACGAGCCCCTGCGGAACGCCGCGAGCGGTGTACAAGCAGCAACAACAACAGGCCGTAGAGGAGAAAGGCAGTCCCTTACAGTGGCCCCAGTCCGCAGAGAGCGGGTCGCCGCAGCGATCACAATGTTCGCCGCAGCAACTGCTGTTGAGAGCACTGTCGTCGTCGCGCTCTCCACGCGGGTGCACTACATCACCAAACAACTTGAGCGGTTGCGGCAGCCCACCGCTGACGCCGCGAGCGATGGTGGCGCACCAACTTATGCAGCGCCGTCGCACCAGTCGAAGTAACACTGCGCCGCATTTGGCATCGGTGGAAGGTGGTGGGAGAAGCTCGACCGGGAGCAAACGCACCGCTGTCGCGGATGGCCATGATGGCACCAGCCCACCATCAGAGACACAGCAGCAGGAAGGCTCGCAAGGTCCCGCTGCGCCTGCAGAGCCGCTAGTGGTGTCTGCTGTCCCTGATCGACGCACTCCGCAACCGTGTCGCGCAGACTGGCAGTTGCACGACGCCTACGATGCGGCAGTGCGGCGACTGTTCCGTGTATACAACTATCTGGCGACCAAGACCGTTACGACGAGAACAACAGCGACAGCCAGCACTTTACCTTTAGGAGCGGGAGCAGCAGGAGCCGGCGGGAGTGCGGACACGCGAATCGCTGCTGTGGAAAGTCGTCGTGGCAGCACACCGTCACCGTGGGTCACTCACCAGCCTCGCCAAGTGGTGCAGTACACCATGTCCTTCGCGGCTTTCTTCCGATTTGTCGTGCTCACTGGCTACGCCGACTGCCTAGCCGAGGTGGCCGCAGCGGCGGTCACTGCAGCAGCGACTGACACGCAAGGAAAAGACGACGACGACACTCGTGCAGCAGCCCGTGACTACAGCACGCCGTCACCAGTGTCGCCTCTGTGTCGTCTCAGTCAAGTACAGCAGCGGCGAGGCGGCGGCGGCGGCAGCGGTGCTGGGACACGCCGATGGAGTAGTGCATCCGCGTCGTCGCCGAGAGCGCCAACCGGGGCGACATCCACAGTGACATCGTCGTCGCTTTCGCATTCAAGACATCCTACCTCCTCTGACGTGCTGTTGGTGCCGCTGGCAACCACGGACACTCGCGCCATTGCTGCGGTGCTGTACGCGTGCGGTGTGCGCCAGAAGGGCTACCACACGGTAACGCAGATGGATTTTCAAAGTTTTCGGAGAGCCGCGCTGCTGCTCTACACATGGGCGCGTACAGCGACCTCTGCAGAGATGGCGAAGAGGAGCGAGACAGCTGACAATGACGGTGCGCAAAGCGGACGATTCAGTGCTCACCGCAAAGCGGACAGGCAAAACTGCGCTGATCCTGCAGATTTTGCCTACGTGGACGCCGTTCCTTCACTCGACGCTCTCACGTCCGAGGAGGTTGTGGTTGCCTACGCTGCGGTGTATGAGCGCGCTGCACGTTGCATCCCGGCTCTGGCGATGTCGTTGGGTCCATTCGGTGCCAGCAAAGGGGAGGAGGACCACAATGAGGCCAACGCGCGTGACAACGCCAGGCAGCGTAGCGACGTGCTGCAACACAGCCATCCAGTGAGTTCAATGCGCCCATCGAGCAAAGCCCCATTACCGCTCGTGGAGGTGGACACTGACTCACCAGGCGCCACGCCGTCGTACCTACGGTGTTTCGAGGAGGCGATAGGCTACAGTCAGCGCGGCGTCTGTGTCAGTGGCAAAGCGGCTGGTGTCGACGAGCCTGTCACCCCGCCTGTATCGCCTATCGCCACCACAGGGGCTGCTGATGACGTGTCCTGTTTCGTCTTAGATTGTGCCGACTCAGTCCGGAGTCCAAAAGCCGTGGCGAAAGAGACGAAGTTGGCTGGACAGAGCGGCGATGATGCAGCGGTCCTCTTTCCACCCTGTGGGCTGACACCGTACGAGATCCTCGCCCTCGATGAGCTCCTCCGTCTCCTGCAGCGTAACGAGTCGACGCTGCGGCAGCTCTTTACGGCGTACAGCGTTCCGATTGCCGTGCACCGTTCACCCCAGTACGAGGCGCCGTTGTCCGCCGCCGCGGCCGCCGCCTCGAGCTCGTGCTCGCTGCTCATGAGTAGTCCTGAAGTCTCGCTGGTCCTCCGCGGCGGCGAGAGGGCAGTGGCGCGGCATCCTCGACACGCCCCAGCGACGCCGCTAGCATCGACATGCATCAACACATCGCCAGCACCTGCGGGCCCCCCGGCAGTCCCGCACTGCAGTCGTCAGGCTGTGGGCAACGCGCGCGCCACACCGTCTACAAGGCCCGCGGCGGCAACAGCAGTAGCACCACTGGACGTCGTGCATGGCTCTGCCGCGCTGTCTGGTGTCTCGACAAGTCAGCAAGACATATGGTGGAAGGTGCAGCAGCTCTACACCATGAGTTCCTTAGAGAACAAGGAAACCTATGAGCTCACGAGTCACGTGCTACCTGTGGTGCCCTTTAAGCTGTTTGTGGAGCTCTGGCGCACGCTGGACGTGTTCCCGTCGCTGATGCGCTCGGCGGCGATGCAGCAGGCATTTTGCGATGCGCTCACCATGCCCATGCTTCGCGGCTTGACGCCGCCACCAGGGAGCACGTCAGACGCAGCGTTTCAGCGGCAAGGACAGCCACCACTACCGTCGCTCACTCGATCCGCTGACCTATCCAACAGACGTACGGTTGAGCTGTTGTGCGCGCATGGTGGACTGCCCTACGCCTGCTTTGTGGAGTCTTTTGTCCGCGTGGCTCTCACCGTCTTCTCGCACAAGGTGGATCGGATCGCCTACCCAACTGCCGCGGCGAAGACTGCCGGGTTGATGCAGTGGTGCAACAAGCAGGTGACGCTCGGCCTGGTGGCGAAGCGAGTGCAGCAGCAACTCAGTGTGACGGTGGTCCGGAGGCATGAACCGAGCAGGAGGTCCTCGACGACACCCACAGATGCAGCGCTGAGACCCTCTGCCGCAGCAGCAGCAGCGACAACGGCAACGATATCAGCGGCACGTGCAACGCGAGCTGCAGCCATCTTTCCCGACCAGTTGCGGCTTTTTTGCTTACCGACAGCGCCAAAGTCGAGGGTGGCACCGCCGGGAGAAGGCTGAATTACGGCAGCAGGAGTGAAGAGGTGCGGATGGGAAGAGGAAAGAGGTGGGAGGCCGAGAGGTGGGCGGAAGGAAAGTCTTGCTCATGGAAGGTGCTGCCTTGTCCTCCTCACACCCCTCTCTCGCTTCTTCTCGCTTCGTCAACTAAGCTCCGTGTTGCTTACGCCTACAGATATACATCGATACGTGGGTATCCTCCCTTAGATTGTGGGCGCGTGTGTGGTGTGCTGTGCTGTGCTGTGCACAGCCGCACTCGAATCACACACACACACACGCACACACAGACAGCGGTTATTCATGAACACTACTCGGCTTTAGATGTCAACACTGTTGCTGCGTTGTGCTTCCAACAAAGGAGAGGGAGAAAGAATCACAGTAAAGGTGCTGCTCCTGCTCACCCCACCCCACCTCACCCCCATCGCTTCCTCGAAGGTGGGAAGGGCCGTACCTGCCAACTAGACGCGGGGCGGGTCGCATTTGGCGGGGTCCGCACGCCCCTTACTTTCCTTCTCTTTCGGCTGCGTAGAGTAGCATCCCCACGGATAGGACAACTGTCATACCCAGCCAGCCTCCTCGACCCTGACCTCAGTCGCTGCACGCGACTTCCCCATTGGTCTCTCTGGCTACTCCCCCAACGCTCCATCTGTGTGTGTGTGTGTTGGCCCCTCCCCTCCTCCTTTCTCTCCGGCGTTTGTGCGCTCTTCCACTACTTTACGATACCGTCACCAACGCATGCACAACACATCTGCGTGCACCTCAGCCCCCCCACCACCACATGCGCGCACACACACACACCTCCTCCCTCCGCTGCTCCTTTTCCTCCGCTATCGTTTGTTCTGCCCAATGCCGGCTCCGTCGTCTTCGTTGGCGAATGCCGCCTCGCGAATGCACCGGCAGGTCTCTCGTATTGACCGTCAGACGGCCGAGAAGCTCTTTCCGTGGGAGCAGCGGCGGCAGTGGCCCACCGGCTACCTCCCGGCAAGTGGCGTCGCCCACCTTCTTCACCCCGACGGCGTCCCGTTTGGCGAGGTGCTCGAGTGCTACATGGACATAAAGAGAGACCGGCAGCATGAGCTGCAGCGCGACTTCGCGTCCGACTACACGCTCTGGAACCGTTGCTCGCTCGAGGAGTTCGTGCGTCAACTCGGCGCTCACCGGCGCCGTTGCTTCACACGGCTGACGGCGCGCGATCGTCTCGTGCACGACGCCAGCGTGCGAGAGGTGTTTCAGCTAGCGCCATATCTGCCACCACCACCTGCTGGTACCATTACCAACCCTTCATCACCTGCGCGAGCGTCACCTCCGTCGCAGTCGACTCCCGCTGATGCGACGAGCACGACCTCAGCAGGCAAGGAGGGACCGGCGTACTACCAGTTTCAACCGTACGCGGCGACGCAGGAGTACGCCATGCTGCCCGTCCAAGGTGTTCGGTCACTACAGCAGCGCGTGCGCTTCGCCACTTTCCCGAAAATTCGGAATGTACTCCACACGGACTTCGATTCCATGACCGCGTTACGTGGGCTAAGCCTGTACTGCGAGGATGGGATACTGTACACGAGAGAGCTGGTGCAGGCCGTGGCCCTGTACATTCAGCGGAGGCTAGAGGAGATTGGAAAAGCAGAGGCGTCGTTCTTGCGTGCTGCGTCTCTGCCGCCCTTCACGTCGGAGTCGCCGGTGGTCGTCTTCTTCGGCAACGGGCGTCTGTCCTGGATGCTCAATGAGGGTGGCCTACTGCCCACGACGGTGCGTGCGGTGCAGCTGCCACGGCAGGACGCGCAGCGCAGACGCCGCCGCACGCATCTCCTGCAGCTGCGGGAAACACTTGAGAGAGACCTCAGTGTTCACAAGAGTTTCACGACCATCTTCCCCTGCGAGACGCTCTCCGTCGGTGACGCACTTCGGAAGTACAAGCCGGTGATTGCACTGGTAGAACCGCATGTGGACCGGGATTATTTGTCTGACATACGCGGCTACTACAGCATGCGAGAGGTGGTGGCTATGGGGCCCATCGACTCCCCGGCGATGGGTAGCTTCGCCTACCCGTTCCTGAGCTTTGGCGCTACACCTGGGCCGACGACGTACTGGGCGTACAACGACAACTTGCAGAAGGTGCACGCCTCAGAGCGAATCCAGATGCCGATGGACGCGCCGCACGAGTCACAAGGGTACGAGCGGCACTACGTCGACGACATCTCGGCGTACCTGATCGCGCCCAACGACTGCGCTGCCATCAGCAGACAGTTCCGTTGCCTCTCCTTTCGCCGTGTGCGGCCACCGATGCTGAGGCCTGGGAGCACAGCAGCGGCCACGGCGCCGCAGTCGTTGAAGGAGACAGTGGGGCGGAATCCCGAACGGCCATGACTGTGCGACTGTGGTGCGATGAAGGTAACACAGACACACTAATGACATCTTCGCTCACATGCGCCTGTGGGTACGATGAGCCTCTCCAACGCCGCCGCAGTAACCTCTTCTGATTTTTCCACTTGGGTATTCACAAAGACGTCATCAACGTACCTGAAGCAGCTGCGGCGCGGCATGTGCACAAACAGCAGGCCCTCCTGTGATGTGGTTCGCGCGAAGACGTCGTTTGCCATGCAGACCTCTCGCCCCCTCTGTGTGCATCTCCCATAGTGTGGGGCCCACATGTGGGCATGCTCACGGCACCGCGCTCAGCCCTCTCTCTCCATCCTCCTTTCTCTCCTCCTCCTCCTCCATGCCTCGCACGTGCATGCACATATATGTCTACTTCGCTAGGGAATCAAGATAGGAGAACCCCTTCGAGTCATCCCGCCCATCTCTCTCTTCTCCATACGTAGCTCGAGCCGCACTTAAACGCAGATACGAATACATCATCTGCAGAGGTACGCCTCCTGCCTGCCTCTCTTTTGCCACCGCCTCTCTCCTCCGTCCTTTTCCCTTCCGAGGTGTTTACGTGTGCTTTGTCTACGCGCCAGTCAACGTGCGGCGTCATCCCCCTCCTCCTCCCCTCCCTCCCACCCACCCCCACACACACACACCGACACCTCCCATCCTCCTATTTCATTTCTCGGCGCACATTTCCTTTGTGCCCCCCCCACCCCACCCACCCCCCTCCTCTCATCCCTCTCTCTCGCCCGCTTGATCAGTCTCTGACTCTGCCACGCGCTGCGGTCACACACACGCACACGCACGCACCTCGACCAGACCGACACAGCCGCGGAACTGTAGAAGTAGTCAGAGGCTCACTGGGATTTTATTGCACACGCCCTCCTCTCTCTCTCTCTCTCAGCTTCTGCCTTTCATATAGGCACGCAGGATGGGCAAGCAAGTGGATCAGGTCTACAACCCGTCTGCAAGGACGCTGACGCCGCCGCTGCGGGAAACTAGCGAGCAGGTGGCCCTGCGGAACACACCGGTGGACACCACCGACGCCTTGGCGATGCCGCCGCTGTCGGAGTCGGATGGGAAGGACACGAAGGTACCCACGTGTAGCCGCGCTGTGAACTTCACATGGGAAAACCTGACCTACCAGGTGCCGGTCGAGGACAAGGATGGCAACGTTACCTACAAGACCTTGCTTTTCAACCTCAGTGGGTGCGCCAAGGGTGGGCGCGTGCTGGCCATCATGGGACCCTCTGGTGCGGGTAAGACGACGCTGATGGGCACAATCACCGGCAAGCTCTACAACGCCACGGCACGACAGGAAGGGTGCTGCTTCATGAACAATAATATTTACCAGCAACGCTACAAGCGCTTGGTGTCGTATGTGTGTCAGGACGATATTGTCATGGGCAAAGACACCCCGCGCGAAGCCATTTTCTTCTCTGCACGTCTGCGCCTCGGACTCGACAGCAGCACCGCCCGCCGGCGTACCGCGGACGTCATCAAGCGACTCTCCTTGACGAGGTGCCAGGACACAATTCTTGGCATCCCCGGTATTCTGAAGGGCGTCTCCGGTGGCGAGCGCAAGCGGACCAACATCGGCACTGAGCTCATCACGAACCCCTTTGTGATGCTGCTGGATGAGCCAACGACCGGACTGGACTCTGTGAACGCCGTCCGCGTCGGTCAGCTGTTGCAAGATCTAGCCAAGAACGACATGCGCACAGTCATTGCCACCGTGCACTCGCCCTCATCAGAGCTGTTCGACCTCTTTGACGATCTGCTGCTACTGGCGAAGGGTCACGTCATCTACCACGGACCTACGGCGGACTCCATCGAGTACTTCGCGTCCCTCGGCTACGACGTGCCGCCGCGCACAAACCCGACGGAGTACTTCATGAACCTGCTGCAGCTGCCCGAGGACATCCTATCGCAGCTCTGGCTCGCCTGGGAAGACTACGTCATGTCCGACGCGGCGAGGTACAACCCGTGCCTGACCCCGGTGACGGGTGCCATAACACTGACGGACGACTACCTGGAGGAGCAGCTGGAGCTGAAGGGCGCGAGCTTTTGCCTGCAGTTCTCCGAGCTCTTCAAGCGCTCCTGGCGCATGTACCTGCGCGATCCTGGCAACTTCTACGGCCGCTCCGTGCAGACGCTCTTCTTCGCTATTTTTCTTGGGCTGTTCTTCTTTAACGTGCAGCTGAATCAGCAGGGCGTGCAGGATCGCCAGGGCGCGCTCTACATGACCCTCATGAACAACCTCTTCGGTGCTGCTATGAACGGTATCGCTGCCTTCCCGCCGGAGCGCGCCGTCTTCCTGCAGGAACAAGCGAACGACGCCTACAATGCGTACACCTACTTCCTCGCCAAGAACGCGGCGGAGCTGCCGTGGCAGATACTTTTCCCGACACTGTTCGACCTCATCGCGTACTTCCTAATTCACTTTCACCGCAGCGCTGACGCCTTCTTTGTCCACTGGTTCATCCTTGTGCTGCTCGCGAACTTGGGCTACGCTTTCGGTCTCATGTTCGCCACCTTCTTCAAGCAGTCGCAGGCAGCGTTCGCCATGGTGCCACTCATCCTGTTGCCGCTGTTCATTGTAGCTGGGCTGTTCGCCAGTACAGATCGCCTGTACCCGTACTGGGTGTGGCTGAACTACCTCTCTTTCCCCCGTCATGCTTACCTCGGCGTCTTCACGAACGAGTTCGAGCGCCTGACGGTCATCTGCAGCCCTGTCACGCCCCTGTGCACGTTTCCGGACGGCCAGAGCGTAATCGAGCACATGGGCTTTCAGAACTGGCGCTACTGGCAGAGCTTCATCGCCCTTATCGTGTACCAGATTGGCCTGCGCTTTATCGGCGCCACCTCGCTCTTCTTCCAGGGCCGGAAGCGTCGCGGTAAGCTGCAGTTTGTGAAAAACCTGCGCCATCGCGTCGCCTCACCGCGTGCCATCGCATCGGCCCGCAGCAACGACGTGCTGTCCGACGTTCAGTCAACGCTGGTGGGGTCGATTGCGACACCGTCGAATGCGTATGGCGCCGAGACCTCGTTGCGCGACCATCAAGAGCCCCACCACTCGCTTTGGGGCAACGAGATCGAGCTTGCGGCGCTGTCGCCGCTCGATACGCCGGTAACGTTCGAGGAAAGTCCTATCAGCGTAAGAGAGAAGAAGCACAGGTACTGATGATAAAACAGCGCCGCGCACACGTCCGTCGCGTCTGGGCTGCGTTCTCCCGTTACAGCTGCCACCACGGCAGTTCCATCGCCGCGATGGTGGAGTGGTGAGGAAACGATCACACACAAACCTTCTAGTGCCCATACGCACCTGACGATAAACTTGTCAACAGATACCTGGGCCTCTGCGCCTGTGTCTTTGGTTTCCCTGCTCCTGTACGTGTAGCGTGTGGGTGATTGCGTTGAAGACTCTGGAAAGGAAAAGAGAAAACACAATGGAGGCAATATCATCGTTAACGGAATGCCCCACCCCCCACCCCTCGAGCCCACACACACACCACCTCCATTCCTCTCCCCCCCCCCCTTGCTAGGAAGAGAGAGGGGAAGAAAGCAAGCACGGGGGATGGGGAGGGGTGCAACTGAGGCGCATGCGACCATATGCTTCCTAGTGCGCAGCAGCACGAGGAAGTTTATTCAGTGGAAGAGAGGGAGGGAACAGAGATGAGAGGTCTCGAAGATGTGTAATCTACGTCACCTGTTGTTGCTGTGGCGCGAGTGCTCTTCGGCTTGAGCTCGTCGCACAAACTACCCGCGCCCCCGCCCCCCCCCCTCCCCCTCTCTCTCTCGTGTCCTCATGACATCGCCGCTGTTGTTGCAGCGCCTTTTTCAGCTCTCCGTGGGGCGTGCTGCCTTTGGAGAAGGGGGGTTTCGCATAAAGTACTTCGTCTCACGTATACATCTTGCCTCTCCTTCCCTGCCTCTAGCGTGTATGGGTAATATGTATACATCTAGGGACATGCATGTGTGTGTGTGGGTGGGTGTCGGTGTGTGGGTCTGTCCATCGCTGGTGATTGCAACGGCCTTAGGCGTGGTGTGGCCTTTTTATTCGAGTTTGCTATGGTGGTGAACACTGACATGTGTGATGGTGGACGATGGCCTTCGCTCGCCTCGTATTCCTGTCTTGCCTGCCTCCGGCTCTTCCCTTTTATTTGTTCCACTTAGAGCCCTCTGGCGTGTTTTTTTTGTGTGTTTGTTTTTCGTATCATTGAACTCCCCCCTCCCTCCTCCCCCTCCCCCTCCCTCTGACCTCTCGCCGTCTGTTGGCGAGTAGGCATCTCCGCGGAGTGCTCTCCTTCCCCCTCCCCTCCCCGCCCCTCCCCGCCCCTACGCACGCGCACACGTAAACACTCACGGAGCAAAGCTTCACCACCTCCCCCCCTCCCCGTCGCTCACCACCGCCACATCCACATCCATTCCCATCGGCGCATCGCTCATCGACTACTACACTGCAGTGGGTGTGCTTCTCCCTCTTTATTTCACAGTATGCTTCAGTCTCTCCCCCTCGATCATTACTACTTGGCTGCTGGTGCACACGAAGCGTGTGTGTGTGGGTGTGGGTGTGGGTGTGAGTGGTCGTGGGTGTGTGTCGAGGCACTGCCATATCCATGGCACTAACTCTCTCCCCCTCCCCCTGCTTCTTCGATTGGTGCATGACCCGCCCAGCATTCACGCACACGCACACGCACAGCTCACCGCGCACCACTCATGGGGGTCGCGCTTTGTGGTCGCTCTTGTTAGCTTCCCCCTTGTTGCCGTTGTCTCGTCTCTGCCGCTCCCATTCTCGCTTTTTTTTCTCCCCCTTTATGGGTTAACCCCCCACACCATTTCGCTACGACATTCTCCTCTTCACTCTGACCGTCATCACCTGAAGGCCATAGCGGCAGCCGCCACCACTGCCACTGCCACTGCCACAGCGCAATGACCCAGCCCTCGTTCTTTGGTGCTCTGTGGGACGCCTGTCTCTCCCTTCGTGAGTGTATTAGGTACCCCCTCTCGCTCGCTCTCTCGCGGCTGCTCCGCATTCCACACACCCCTCTCTTGTTTTTCGCCAAATGTGTGCGTCGGTCTGCACGTATGTGTGAGGGGAGTCTATTCGCTAACGGCCTTTTTTCGCTCCCCTCCCCCCTTCCCTTTCCTCTTCTTCTCCTTTGCATTCCCTCATTCGCGTGGCGTTCGCTTCTCTCCTTGAGAGGCGTTTTCTCATGGAAGTGTTCTGCCTCTCGCCGTCGAGCGTGTGGGCTTGCGCCTACTTTGTCTCCCGGGTGGGGCTGCTCCCTGCCCTACTCTCATCAAGTTCACCTTCGTGGTCTCGTGTCTGCTTCGGTGCATAAGTAAGTGTGTGTGCGTGTGTGTGTGCGTGTGTGTGTGTGTGTGTGTGGATGTGTGTGCTTCGTTACCCCTGGCGTTTGCTTTTGGTTTCTGACAGTTGTGCCCTTCCGTGGTGACGGGAGGAATGGAGACACCTCAGCGCGCGCGGTATCCCAGGGCCCAGCACCCCCTCACTCGGTGCGGGGAAGCCGAGCAGCCCCCCACCGCCCATCCCTCTCTGCCAATGCCGAACCACCTCTGGTGCTGACAGGGCCAGGTGCCTGCGGCGTGGAGGGAGGCTCGATCGATTTCTCCGTACGGATGGCGGCGGTCGAGTCCTGGACGGCGCTGCGTCGGTGCGGCCTGCGGTGGCGAACGCGCTTGTGCCCATCCATGCGATGGGCAGAGTGCCAGCGCGACCCCAATGCACCCCGGCACGGCCCTCACGGCCCACTGGCGTGGGGAGCCTGTGTGTGTGTGTGTGTGTCACCTCGAGGGGGTGGGGGGTGTTTGGGGAAGAGGCGGTGCACCGATGGCTGAGTCGGCGCATTGCCGCAACGCGTGTGCCTACGGCTGCTTTGCACCGGGGCGATGGTGCCTGTGGCAGGGGCGGGGGTGTCTGACCTCCCCTGATGTGTGTGGATGTGTTTACGCTGGGAACTTTGGTTGGTGATAAGGAGAAGCGAAAGACAAGAGGCGAAAGAGTTGAGGAAAACTCGCAGTGCTTGTCTTTCGCTCTGTAGCTCTGCCCTGTCTATGTCTGCGTCGGTGCGCAGGTCCCCTTATCGTTTTCCTCTCTTCATTGATGTGCGTTAGATCGCTTTACCTCGGGTTCTTCTCTGTCTTTGGATCTCGCTGGGTGCGCCTGTGCGTGGGTCTCGGTCTGCAGGAATAAGTTGTCTCCCCCTCCAGCCCACCCAATAAACCAAACCATAAACTGCGGTAACAAGGCCGCTTCGCCTATTGCAGGAAGGGGCAGGGGGCGGGAGGGGGGGTGAAGAACCACATCGGGTGGGCAGAGGTTTCACCGCCACCACGCGCAGTCTCCTACCCCGCCCCTTTCTCTTCACATTAATCGGGCAACGACATGGACATGGGGGCGGGCAAAGAGAGGGACGGAGGGCAGACAGGTGGGGCAAGAGCAGCGTACCTTCCCATCCTGCCATCTTACACGCCGACACACACAGGCGCACACCCGGGATGCGAGGAGGCAGTTGTCTGAGCATAGGAGGGGACAGGAGATGCAGAAAGTGAGGGAACAGAGAGAAGGTGGAATAAGGCATTGCAGTCTACTTCTCCCCCCCCCTCCCCCGCTCTTTCTTTCCTTCTCTCCCTGTTCGTGCTGGTGCTAGCTCATACACGCGTCAGTGGGTCTCTCAACACACACACATGCACGCATAGTGGCGCCTACTCGCCCATTCATCGCATCATCCCTCCCCCCCCCCTGTCGAGTCCGAAAGTACTCGTGTGTGTGTGCCGTGAAGAGAGACCAGCGACAACGAGCCTGAGTAGGTGCCGGTAGAGTTGCACGTGTATGCGTGTGATGTGATCGGTGCTTTGGTGCTAGTCTAATTGAATTGCATAACGCACACATTCTCCCTCGCCGTCTCGTCATTATCGACCATTCTCCTCCCTCCCACTTCACTCCACACACTCGCACATGGGTCGCTGCAGCAGACTACCACATCAAGCTCTACTAATACGCACCTTTCCTCATTCAGCAGCCCCTGTCCGTACCCGCGTGTGCGTACATCTAGGTAAGCCTTGTTGTACTTCTTAGCGCATCCACCACCGCCACGTGCACCTATGCCCACACACACACACAGAGAGAGGAAAAGAGATGAGCATTAGTGTCATGTCAACACCAGGGCCAGCGCCAGCATCCGCGGACGCAGGAGGTGTGAACCTCATCGAGGCCCTCGGTGTCGCCATCGAAGCAGCCGATAAGGGCAGCCGCATTATCTGGCAAAGCTTTGAAAAGCGCCGCACTGCAGCGGCAGCCGCAGCCATCTTCAACACAACCAGCTCGCTTGCAACCGGCGGTGCGGCCTCGTTAGAAGCGGAAACCAAGACCTCTGCATCGAACCTGGTCACACAGTACAGCCAACAATGTAGTGAGACCATTACCCGCATCCTTCGCCGGTACTCGGAGGAGGTGCAACGCGAGAAGCCGCATCTTCACTTTGCCTTCTTGACGGAGCTCAACCCTGACACCCCCCTCTCCGATGACTACACGTGGGTCATTGACCCCATCGACGGCGCCATTTCGTTCTTGCATGGGTTACCCGACTGCTGCATCAGCATTGGGCTCACCTACCGAAAGCAGCCGGTCCTGGCAGTGGTGTTTACACCCTTCATTAGCTCTGGTGTTCGGCTCACCGTAGCGGCTGCAGCGGTGCTGAATGCTGTGCAGCAGCAGCAGCAGCAGCACCAACAGCATCAGCAGTTGGCCTCGTCTCCGGCTTCATCAGTCACCACCGCTGCAGCTCCTGGTGCCCAGAGTAGCTTCGTTGGGGCCTCCCCCCGCACCCCACTGGGCACCAGCAAGATCAAGAAGACGGATGAGCCCGAGGCTTCCGCCGCGCCAGCCATTGCACTGCCTCCGGCGCTATCGGCGCCGCTGCTCACTTCGCTCTCTAGGGCGTCTGCATTGCCGCACACAGTACCCATCATCACGCACACCACGGCGAGCGTCGTGCCAGAGTGCAACGGCGAGCTCTTCACGGCCATCAAGGGCCTTGGCGCCTTCGTCAATGGGCGGCAGATACGCGTAAACGCAAAGGCTGTGCCGACCACGTCCGTTGTTGTGTTCAACCACCCTTGCGGTGTGATGCTGTCGACGCCCGAGGCGGTCAACCCCGACAGCGCGATCGTTCGTCGACGCAAGTACGACGCCGTCATTGACTGCAGCGTGGCCATGCGTGAGGAGCTGCTGCGCTTACCGGTAACGGCGCTACGGTGCTCTGGCAGCTGCGCGACGACCCTCGCGCACGTGGCGGCTGGACGCGTGGACGCGTATCTTGAGCCGGCCGGTAAGATATGGAATGTTTGTGCCGGATCGCTGCTCGTCGCCGAGGCCGGCGGCGTTGTATACAACATGCTCGGCAGGCCGCTCGACATGGCATATGACGCCACCATCGTGGCCGCGGCGACGCTAGAGATGGCCGATTTGATGACGGAGAAGTGCGTGCGGCACGGCTTTGGTCAGTACTGGTTGCCTGAGACTGAGTGATGGTGTGCTCCCTCGTCCTTCCTTCCTCTGAGGCGACACTGGCAGAGAACGCGGCCAACAAAGAGGCACATGCGTGCGAAACGGGTGACGTGCCGAGTCCTGGAGGTGTAGGTACTATTCCAGCATACAGAACGACGCACACACACGCACGCACGGATGACCGGGTGGGTTGAGCGCGTCAATGCTGCCGCACATCGGCCTCTGTCACTTTTCCTCCTTTTTGTGCGTCTTTGGTGTGGAGTAGGGGAAGCGTAAAGTTACCGTAGTGCACGCACGGATGTAGACAACCACGGGGCAAGCAGGTGTTGTCGCTTGATTCTTGCGTCTGTCTCTACGACTGCTCATCCTGACGTACAGCCCGCAGTGGCAGGCACCTGAAAAAAAAAGGCGCGATAACGCCTCCGCCCCCTCCCTCCAGCTGTTGTGACGCAGCGTAATGCCTCGCCCGGCGTTTTATTTTTTTTTTTTTTGGATCACCTCAGCAGGCGAGCGGTGCTCAGAGACGCTCGAACTCGATTTTACCTTCGCTCACTTGACTCGCTGAGTCGCCCTTTTCCATGGCGGAGAGCGCACGAAAGAGAAGCAAAAGGCTCGCACCTCCGTACGCGGGGGGGGGGGGTATTTGCGTAATCGCGCTGCCCCTCGTCGACGGCCTGCCACCTTATATTTCTCTCTGTCTCTTATGCTTTGCTCTGCATGATACGCGTGGCGGCGAGTGACAGGGGGAACCCACTACCGCGCTGAGGCTGTGAGTGGCACTCGCTCTGCCGTGGTGATACAGTTTTGCTGCCAACATTTCTCTCTCTTCATCGTCCGTATACAATGGCCTTCACAGCGCGCCAAACTGCATGTGCGTGGGTGTTTGGTGCGTCGAACGGCTCTCTGGCTGTACTCTGCCGCAGCCTTCATGCAAGTGCGAAAGTAGCTGTGCCCTCCCAGCCACCTAGAAGACTCAGCCAAGCATAGACACGCACTCGTATTCGTGCTCAGGCGGACACGCACACAACTAAGCAAACCACCTAACTCAGCACAGATGCTGTGCTCCCTCACCCCCACCCCTTCTTCGCTTTCGCTCATCACGTCGCTTGTAAGGCAGTTGGGGAGCAAATGGCCCATGCAGAGGCGAACGATGGCACAATATTTCGACTGAGCAAGGCACCGTCACCGTCGGCGACCACTTCCACAACGCGCTCGCCGCTGGCGCGAGACGAGGTCGTGACCGCCGCATCCTCCGTGTCTTCTCTGTCGCCGGGCAGGCCCTCATCGTACAGCCGAAACGTCCCTTTCACGCTTTTATTTAGCCTCCTCGACGGCTCCTTCTACAGCATGTGGGCAATGCAGCTCCTTCCAGTCTTCCTGCTTAACACGACATCGAGCATCACTGCCGTGAGCTTTCTCGCCTCCGTCTGTGGGGTCGCGCAGCTTCTCGGTGCGCTTGTCGTCGGATGCATTGCCGACCGCCAGCCGCGGCAGCGCTGCATCCGGACAGGGGCCGTCTGTGCTGTGGTGTCCCTCGCCCTCTTCGTTTGTGCCTTCTGGACTGCCAGTATATGGCTCATCCTCTGCGCGCAGGCGCTGTGGGGCCTCTACACGGGTATCATCTCAACCAGCGTGGAGGCGCTCTTCGCCGACAGCGTCCCGCAAGGGCAGCGCACGTCCATCTATAATGTCAAGTGGGTGATACAGACGGTCAGCTACATTGGGGGCTACGGCGTTGCCGCGCTGCTCTTCTTTGTGTGGGGAAACTCGTGGAGTCCACCGCGCGTTCGCGTGGTTATGACGCTCGGCGTGGTGGTACACCCGCTTGCCCTCGTACCGCTGTGCTGGCTGCAGGATCGCTACTCCGTGAGGGAGGAAAACGAGGGCATTTTGCGTAGCAACTCGCCACGCAACTCCGTGGCGGCAGGCACGGCAAAACAGGCCCCAACGGCGGTGGTCGCTACGGTATCTGACGCTAATCTCGAGCCGTGTGTGTACTCAGCTCTGCAGTCAGTGACACAGCAGCCAGCAGATGCCGCCACCGTCCTAGCGGCTGGATCGACTCACATCGCCGTCTCGGACGTCTTCAGGGATGGAACTCACTTCCGGTTCACCGTGGCGCTTCCATTCTGCGCCGCCACCGAAACCCTAAGAAGGGAAAGTTGTGGTGACGATGCCGGAGGCGTGCAAGAGTGCACAGCAATGGTTGCACACACCGCGGTCAGGGAAGGTCTTCTCAGCGCACCTGCGAAGGGTAGCCGCTCCTCTAAACAGCCGCAACAGCAGAGCTCAAGCATCACCATACGCGAAGACGGCGAGGGTGTGCTGCGGGTGTGTGACATGTTCAGCAGCCTCAGACACAGCTGCTGGCGTGGCTTGACGTCGCTGCGCTCTGTGCCGTACTGGATGTCCTTGGTCGATCTCCTCCTCGCCATCGGCTCCGGCATGTCGCTGCCGTACTTCCCTCTCTTCTTCGCTTCTGAGTGCAACGTAAGCCCTGTCGGTCTCAACGCCATATACATCGCTTCCACCATGCTGACCGCCGCCACCTCCTCATGCCTGCCGTGGCTTATCAATAACTGTGGACTTGGCCGCGTTCCAACAGCCCTGGGTGTGCGGCTAGTGGGCACAGTCACGCTCTTCGTGCTCGCCACCGCTCGACGCCAGTCCACCGCCACGACCCTGCCAGGCATCATCGTGCTCTTTCTCTGCCGCAACGCGCTCATGAACTCCGTCCTTGGCATTACCCGCAGTGTCATCATGGACTGCGTGGCCAAGGACAGCCGCGCGAAGTGGTCAGCACTCGAGAGCGTCTCGCTCGTTTCCTGGACTGGCAGCGCCATGCTTGGTGGTTATATTACGAAGCAACACGGCTACCGACGCAACTTCGTCGTGACAGCAGTGCTCCAGTTTTCGGCAGCGCTTCTCATGATTCCGGCGGCCCTTGGCGCACGCGCGCTCGACGCCCCACTAAATAATCAGTCGCAGCTCGTAGAGGATGTCATGTTAACCGTCTCGCCGACAGCGCCCTCGTACACAGTCAAAGAGGCGCGCGGCAGACGGCAGTGACAGCAATAAAGCGCTCGCGCACGGTGCCGGCGTGTGCGCCTGTGCAAGCGAACCAAGACAACATCCTTTCCGACCGCCTCTATTTTGACTAACAGATGCAGTTCGCGAGAGGCGCGTACACAGTCTGCCACGCACCAACACACATCAGCGCACAAGCATGCATTAGCGCTCTCACGCCGCTGCTGCTAGTACTGACGACTCTGGAGTTGCTAGTGGCCTCGTTCCCGCGTGCACATCGCGTCGCCCCTCACAATCGAGTGCACAGCACGCCCTCTACCTCCTTCCTGAACCTCGCACTCCGCACCTCCCCTCCTCCCCCCTCCCCTTCTTCTCTTCTTTACATCCCGCTCTACACACGCACACACACGCAGGCGTATCTCCAATGGACTCCCATTCTTCGTCTCCGACGATGACGGCGACGACGGCAACGGCCGCTCAGCAGGAGTCGCTCGAGGAAGCGTATGTTCGCCTTTGCACTCAGCTGCTGCTACACCTGCAGCGCCGCGAGATCAGTGCAGCGCTGCGCATGGCGGAAGTCATCCGAGACGTGCTCCTCGACTCGCCACCCACTGCAGAGCACAGTAACGGCTCAAGCAGTGGTAGCGGAGTCGCGGGCTCGCCATCTGGCGCAGACCTCTTTCACGGCAGCCCAGCTGAGCAGCTCTTGCAACTACGAGGTCAGCTGAAGACTTTGGCGTCGGCGGAGTCAACGCGAGCGCGCGGCGATGACGACTTGGATGCAGCAAGTGAATCACAGTCGACCTCATCAGAGACGGGAAACGGCAACAGTACAATCGAAGCGAGCAGCGACGACGACGACGTGGAGACGGATGAAACGGGGTTGGCTAGCAGCTCCGAGGTCGACGACGATGTGGAAAAGATAGAAGAGGTAATGACGGTGGGTAGCAGCAGCAGCCATGGTCCACAGCAACAGCAGCAGCAAACGGCTGCCCGCCTCCTCGCAGAAGTGCTGAAGGCGTGGCCGAAAGCGTCTACGAAATCCGCCGGTACTCCTCCAGCTGAAGCCTCCTCGTCAGTTCTATCACTGGCGAAGAGTCGTACGAGCAAACCTGGTCAACTTCAGCCTCGTCCTCCGCTACCATGTCACAAGGTATACGGCAAAGGCAAGGACAACGCCAGTGCGGTGGAGGAGGGGAGAGGCCTGACGATGCCGGGCACACCATCACCGCTACCGCCGCTACTTGGAGAAGGGGTCGCTGGTGATGAAGAAGACGAGAGCCTCGATGCAGACGCCGAGGCAGTGTGGGTGCGAATGCAGGCCCAGGTGGCGACGGAGATGAATCGACTTGCCATAGTGCGCAAGCACCGGTAAATCCACCCTTCCGCTGTTGTCTCTCTGAGCACGTGTGTGCTGCGTAACTGCACACATTTGGCAAGGTGCGATGCGCTCTTTGCTGAGCCATTCGCTAAGCAACTTCAAACGCAGAAAATGGGGAGATCCGGTGCGGGGCCGATAAGCGTGGCCACCAGGGGAGGTAAGGCACGGAAGAGGGGGAGGCCCATGTTTCTGTGGGTCCTTATGGGTGGGAAAATTGACTTCTTCTCCATCGCCTCCGCCCCTCTCCCTCTCTGCCCGCCAATCTTCCCAAGACTTTGTCCGTCTTGCTTCTCATTTTCTTGCCTGGGCTGCTGCTGGCCGCTGTCGTCGTCGTCGCTGCGGCCCTGTCGTGCTCTCCGCTTTCCAGCGTAGCCTTCCTCCCCTCACTCTTTGTTGTCCGCTCTCCCCTCCCCGTCTTGCTGTCTCTCCCGCTCCCTCCCTTTTCTCTCTCTCTCTCGTGTGATGTACGCCTGCACGCATGAATTTGAGGACGGAGGTGCGCACGTGGGGGAACTGTGGAAGTATGGAGAAGCACAACCGAGCGCCGCAATGACTGCGAGTGTGATGTCGTCTGCCTTGCGCCTGCCTGTGCATTGGCCCTGTATGTTTACGATTGGCTCCTCTCCTGTCCTTTTCTCGCGAAGTTGCCTGCATCGCATCAGCAGTGGCAGCGAACGAGCAGACGAATGAAAGGGATGAACAGCGTGCAGGTAAGGAAAGAAAGGCAAGAGAGAGAGAGAGACAGTAAGCGCAAACGTGTGTGGGGGGGGGGGTGCTTGCACGCGCGCGTGCGTCTGTGTGCATGCTTGGTGTGAGTGGGTGGGTGGAGGAAGGGGGGAGGAAACGTGTATGGCGCTGCGCGTACCCCTTCTCGCATGCTTACGCGACTCCCCCACCACCTCGGTCACAAGCGCTGCATTCGTGCGCCCCATCTCCACTGGCTGCCGGCCACACCGCCACCTGACACAAGGGAATTGTGGCACATTGTGTGTCGCCTCACCGCTTCCCTTTTTTGGCCTCCTGATGTCTCTCTTCTATCCACTCATCACCACCGCGTGAGCATACACCAACACCGACCCATGAGTTGTCGGATCAGCATAGTACACCACGTGCTGGGAAACACCCGGGGAGCTGGTGGACAGGAAATGAGCAAGAACGTGCGCACATCACTATCATCGTCGTGATGATGCGTCTCTCGGTACTCTCTCGTGCGGCTTGGAGGCACACCGGTGCCCAGCTAGCGGCGTCGGTCGGGCGTAAGTCGTCGATCGCGACGGCGATGAACAAAACAAAGACGGCAAAGAAGAGGTCTGCATCAAGCCGCGTCACCTCTCGCCGCGGCAGGGCGAGTCCAGCACGTCTCAACGAATCCATGACGGGGGCTGCCGGATCGCGCGTAGTGGTGGCGCCACCTGACGTCGCCACTACGGATGTGGCCCGCACAAATGCACACGTGACAAGTCTACACAAGCTGAGCAACACCACGAGCCTCGCCTCATCAGCAGTGTACCTCGCACGCGGTGAACGCAAGACACGTGTGAGCTCATTAGACAGCCACGCCAGCGCGTCATTTCCTCCTCCCTCGCCTCCTCTGCGGCCCTTATCTGCACTGCCCACATCCTCGCCGCCCCCCATACCGCATGTGAATGGCTGCAACGTCTCCGTAGCAACTCTGCAGCGCCGCATTCGCTCTCTTCTCGCCCAACTGGTGCTGCTCTCCCCCGAGCCGCTGCGTCCGAGTGCCCTCTTTGCCCGCTACCGCGACGCGGTGGACGAAGAGACGGCAAGCATGTGTGCGTGGGCCGCCCATGCCGTGTACAGGTACGACCACGGGTTACTGCATTGCGGCACCAATGGGGCAAGTCATGCGGCGTGCAGGGGGGTGTTGAGCGAGGGAGAGGCAGGTGCACGCGATGTCGAACGGCAAACGGCGGGTACAACGGAGGACAATGCAAACAGTGGAAGCAGCTGTGGTGGCGGTGCGGCGGTAGAGCAGCGTGTGCTGTGGAGACGAGGGCAGCAGCTGTCCCAAGCCTTTCGCACGAGTGTCGTGCCACTGGTGACGGCCCTGGGCCGTGGCGGTGGTAGTGGTGGAACCGAGATGTCCGTGGCCCCTCGCCTGCCCGCCAGCCACGAAGTGGAGCAGTGGATGTTCTTGTCGATCATCTTTTCAGATGCCGAGTTCCGTGTCTCGCCGTACTCCGGCGCTGTCTCCTACCCGGCATTGCCGTCCATGCTGCTGGCTACAGTCAACCCACTGCGCGATCGTGAAGTTGCGAAGCTCTGCTATGCCCTGCAATGGGGAGTGCAGGCAAAGGCTGCCGCCTACGCCGCGTTCTGTGAGACGCGGGACACCAGCGGCATGAAGTACTTAAGCGGCACTGCGATCCGGAAACACGAGCAGCAGTCACCTGTACCATCGGCCACCGCTCGAGAAGAGGTAGCCGACACTTGCGAATTTGTGTGGCTGAATGGGGCGGCGGGGTCGCCGACATGGACCACCGCCCATGCACAGTACCTCCTCCACAGCGCCTTGGCAGGAGTACGCAAGCCATCCGATGAGTCGGCCACCAGGTCCGTCGCGCCCACGACAGGGTTCTCAGCAGACCAACAGCTGCGCAAGACCATCTCGGCCGCAGCAAGGCAGCAGCACACTTCTGGGCATCCGCTCGTGGATGTGATGCTGCATGCTTCGTCTGTGGTCGGCGTAGCAACTCGCGGCGGCGGCTCCCAAACGAGCGAAGCGAATGTATTCATGAATAGTGGTGGCACAGCGGTGGGGACGACGCGAGGCTCTGCAGCGGCAGCGGCACAGCCACCAGCCCTCGGGTGGAATGAAGGGAAAAAAGGCACAGACGTTGCCACGTCCTTTGCAGCGGACACCAGCGAAGATGGCCTGTTCGCTGTTATGATGGGCGATCTGCCAACTCGCAGCCTGTCCGCCGGCGCCATGTACGAGATCAATCGCCGTCTTATCGCACATCTCTTTCGCAAGTTTACGGCTATCCCCATCCCTGTTGCACGCCTGTCCACCGCGGTGCGGTGGAACTTGTCGGTAGCACATGCCGCGCAGTTCCGATCCTTCCTGTACTTCTTGCTTCTCACATCGGCGAACCCGATGGTGCATCGCATGGCCGAGGGTCAACGACATCGCCGGCGTGCCAACGCTCTGTGCGCCGATGTCTGGGGCCGGAAAAGGGGCTACGATGGTGAGGCGCGAGGCGGCGTCGAAGACGAGGTGCGCAACGCACTCGCTCAGTACGACCCGCGCACCTTTAAATGTCTTCAAGACAGCGGCACCGCCGAGGGAAGTACTGTAGCAGCGCTGCGTCGGGCGTTTGTCGCCGACGCTGAGGTCACGGAGAAGTGCGAGCACGCCCCAACTACCGTGATAGAGACGATGTGCGTGCGTGTCCTTCCGCACGCGCGACCAGGGCAGTGGCGCACCGCACCCCGCAGTCCGACCTGTGGCGCGGCTGCTGAAGCGTCGGTGAGCCCAGCCTTCTGCGGCTATCCGCTGCGCTTTATCGAGGTGCTGCCGACGTGGCGCCAGACACCCGAAGAAGTGCTTCAGTACCTGTGGCGTCAGCAAGACCAGGCACAGCTTTGCAGCAAGGACGCGAGCTGGCTGGAGAACGAGGAGCCGTACATCCTGGTCTTCTCGCTTGATCGCGGGGTGCTTGACACGCGCCTGCGCCTCGTCATTGACAGGTATTTGGATCTCAGGAATGGTGCTGCAGCCTCCACCGTGCCTCCCAATAGGGCCACTCTCGCACGGGTGACTCTGCGTCAGCTTGGAGTGATAACGCTGTGGGCTCACGAGTACGGCGCGGAGATGGCGGCAGAGCTCCTGTTTGTGCACCTGCTGCCCCGCCACGAAGAGGTGCGGCTGCACCCTCCGATGGAAAGCGGACACAAGCTTTGGGGTGAGGAGACCCACAAGCAGACGATCACGACCAGCGGTGACGAGACCAACAGTGGCAGCGGCAGTGGCTATGGCGCATGGACAGTCGAATTTCTCCCCCACTGAGCCATGATCCGCGGCGCTGGGTTCTCAAGGTGGTCGACAAGAGGAGGAAGTGGGGGAGGAGGTCCGGGGCGGTGATAGAGATGAGGCCATGTTTGGGGAGAGGTCCCTCCTCCGCTGCCCTTTGCTGCCACACCTACTCGCCCTCCTTCCTCAGCTAATCACCTTCTCTGTTGTGCGGTGGTTATCGCCTTATGCTAGTGACGCAGCTGCGGAGTATACACATGCAGAGACAGCAATACACTGGAGGGGGGAGCATGCGCACGAGCCACGACATCTGTACACAAGCTTACAGACGTCATGGCCACACACACACACACGCATGCACAACGTGCAGCCGTACACACACACTCTCTCTCTTACTGCGCGCGCTGGCGCTCTTCCTCTTTTTCGGTTGCTTCTCCCTCTTGGGGTTTGAATTGCCCTTTTCATAATTCAACCGCGAACGATGACCACTTCGCAGCGCTTGTGTGCGTAATCCCTTCTCCCGTGCGCCCCCCCCCTTTCTCTCCTTTTCCTTCAGACAGATCCCCCTCTTCGCGCGCAGGCACACACACAGAGAGAGAGACGCACATGGGAGACCCTCGAGATGATCGCCTGCCATGGCGGCTGCATGCCCACCACGCGACGTATGCGGAAGATGCGGAGGACGAAGGCAATGCACGCGTAGAGGGACAACGATACCATCGTGGTCCGCTTTGCCATCCCTCTCTTCCTCCCGCGTCGGCATCACCCAAGTCTTCCAGTATCACGGCGATGTCTCCGATCCCAACGCGCATGCCGGCAACGGCTTCTATGGCCCCCAGCTCCGCCGCCACAGCATCGTCAGCCGATGACGCTAATGGACTCGAAAGCCGCTGGCCTCTTCGACCGCCGCTGGATTTCCGCAAAGGCAGCAGCGAGGAAACAGCTCACCCCGCGCATCATCGCAGCAGGCACGCTCGCCAGTCCCCCACATCCGCCTCCTCGCACTCCAGGAGCCACTCTCCGCCCATTGCCACTCACTTGGCTTCACAACAGGCCCCGTCTGGCGAACACGGAAGCGATGGCGCTGCGGTTCCCGTCATCCCCTGCCATGCGGCATCCGCGCTGACGAGCACGCCGGCAGAGCTGTTGTCAGACGGCGTTGCGCTCGATGTCCTCCACCTCAGAGATGGTCAAGGACTCCACCACTCCGTTGCCATGAGCAGCTCAGCAGTGCTGGAACACTATCACGTACTCGAGCTGGAAGAGCAGCTGCAATACTGGCGGCAGCGGGCGCTACACATGGAGAGTCGAGAGCTACAGCGCGAGCACGCGCTCCAGACATGGTGGAAGGCAGAGTTTGCCACTGCGCAAGCCTCTTCAAAGACGCTCATACGGAAGCTGCTTGACAAGGTGCACCGTCTTCAAAAACAGCTGAATCTTCAGAAGACGATGCGGCAGCACATGGCGGGGCGAGGGCAACAGTGGAGAAGTAGCAGCGCATCCATGGACTCCTCCTCCACAACTCTGAACTCATTCACTCCCGGCAGCAGCGGCCACCACATGCAGAAGCAGCAGCGACGGCGTCGTAGTTATCGTCACAACTCGAGACGGCTAGAGAAGAGGGATCACTACCCCTCACCACCTACCGCGGTATGCCACCGCAGCGGCAGTGAGAACGACAGTACGCACGACACACCGAGCAGCTCTGACACAAACGATGTGACTCACCTGCGCAGCGTTGTCTCCCAGTTGGCAGACGAGAACGCTTCACTGCTAGAGTCGCTCGCTGCGCTGCACTGGGAGCAGCAGGAGTCAGACCCCAACCGCAGCGCTGCAAATGCCTCAGAGGGCCGTGCCATGCACAATGGCAAGCCGCTCACACCAACACTCCAGACGCACCTCCGCGAACTCTGTCGTGCCGCGCTTGGGTGTATGTCGCGCAGCAGCGAGCTGCACGAGTGCCGTGCCGCGCTTTACAAGAGATACACTGGCAATAAGGAAACGACGAGCAACGGCGATCTCGAAGTGCAGAAAGGAGCGCGCGTTGTCCAGGCCCTCCTGGACGAGCTAAGTGGACGGCAAGCGAGCGATGCATCGTCACTGGCTCAGTCGCTGCTGGTGCTGCGAAGCGCGCTCGAGCACCTCAACGCAGTGCTTCTCGCTTGTGTGGACGACCTAGTACTCGCCAGTAGCCAACTCACACCCACCTCCCCTGCTGCCTCTGCGCCACCGCCGCCGCCACAGCAGCAGCAGCAGCCACGAGACGAGCACCGCAGCACAGACCTTGAGCAGCTTCGTCAGGCTCGCGCCGCTCTTTTCCAAGAGCAGCAGCGCCGCGCCACTGCACATCCGGCTTTGGGTGCCGCCACGCGCGACATGCAGAATCTTGCACAGGTGCAGCAGGACAACGTCTCGCAACTCAAGGTTGAAGCGCGCACCTTGGCGGAGCAAGTGCAGCAAGAGTCCCGTGCCGCTCTGGTACACACGCAAGCAGCTCTACAGCGCGACGACGTCGCGACAACGCGTTGCACCAATGCGGCAGAGCACCAGTCCACGTTGCACGCCCAACGAGAGGCACAGTGGCAGACACAACTGTCGGCGTTGACGGACAAGCGCAGCGGCTATGCCCGGGAATATGCTCTGCTGAGGAGTCGGCGTGCAACCCTTCAGCATGCTCGCAACGCAACCGCAGCAGAGCGGACGGGGCAGCAGCAAGGAAGAGATGACAAGGTCGCGCTGATGCGTCAGTCGCATGCAAACGGTCTCCACCCTGTAGCACTGCTGTCAAAGCCCGCGTCGGCGGCGGCGCCAAGGAATGGAGTGGAAGCGAAAGCGACTCGAGCGGCGTCCGCGTTGGAGCTGCTGCCGCTGGGCACCTCCTCATCTGCGCCACACGTCATGTGGACTGACGTCCAGCGGAATCGACTCACGCCAAACACCCAGCCCAGCGGGTTTAGTGGCACATCATGGGTACCTCTCAGCCCCAGTCGATCACTGAGCTACTCGCCTCCGCCGAGTTCCAATAAGGAACCACAGAACGCACCGGGACCAGGCGCAGGCGACACTGCACGGACACACAGTGCGCGCCTGACAAATGGCGTCAGCACGGCGGATTCTGGTGCGCCGAGGCTTCTGTCATACTTTCCCACCCCTCCCATAGACGTCGTACAGCCGTCAGTGCTCGCGGCGCCAGAGCGTAGCGGCTATGCCGACGTGAAAGCGCTAGCGCAGCGGCCCTACGACAACAACAGCGAAACAGGAGAGGCCGGTGCGCCTGGCCACTGCACGCCTTTGGCGAAGATGAGGGCATGGGAGGAGAAGTTCAAGGCCATCTTGCGCCATGCGTGAAACAGAGGCATCAGCGACTCATCGCGCTCTGCTTCTCTCGCCTGTCGTGGTGCACACACGCATTTATGCGTGGTTGGGAGGGGGGAGGGGGGGCTCGGACCTGTGCACATGGGGGCATACCTGTGGATGAGTGCGAAGGGGGGAGAGGAAGTCCCCACCCACACCCAGGTGGGAGAGGGGCACGCACCACAAGCACAGGACCGTGCCAAGGAGGAGGCAAAAAGCGAGAGAGACTCTACGGTACGCCTTCAAGGCACTGTGTGTGACGTGCACGTCGACGCAGATAGCTCCACCATCTTCACTGGATGCCTCGCGCGTGCCCACCAAAAAAAGCGACGGAGAGAGAGAGAGCGGGGCCATTATCGCTCAGCGAGCGTACCAGCCATCCTGCTGCTGCCCACCTCAGTGCTCTTCACTCCACCCACTCCCCTTTTCCTCCTTCCCTGATTGGCCACCGCCTTCCACTCGTAAGCCCGCACATCTTCTCGGCTCTGCACCTCACACCCGGGCGTCACTGAGCTCTTTTATTCTTTGTTTGGCCGCTAAAGTACTGGGGGACGCACACACAGCGCCTCTATCCCACCTCACATCCCCCTCCTTCCTCCCGCTCTGGAGACGTTAGCGACGCACCCCACACGCAACCCGCCCGCCATCCCTACCCCGACATCGCCATCGTCATCACTGCCGCCGCCTCATTACAACGACGACAGGAACACGCAGCCTCATAGAGAGACGCACACCTACAACATGCATACAGGCCTGCATAGAAGGGGAAACGGAACAACAAACACATCCGCCTTCCCCCACCACCACCACCGCTGATTAATATTATGCATGACGAAGCTCCCCCGCTCACGAGGCCCGTCCTGTGACGCGGAGAGTATTTCCAGCAGCATCACAGGCTGCTGTCCGCCCGCCCCCACTCCATTCAGGTACCTTACCGCGTCCAGCGAGGTGACGCGCTACCAGCAGCCCAGCTTCCGGTCGATGGAGTTGCTCTTACCCGCCTCACTGTGGTCCGATTCGTTCGTGCAAGAGCGCGCACGCTACACTCTGCTGCCACGACACCTCTCCCAGTTTTCGAGTCCTTCAGCCAGTGCCACTCTGATGCCCTCCTCCTCGTCTGCGCGAGACAGCACACCGAGCACGACAGCAGCGTTGGTTACTACCCAAGAAGAGCAGCGTCGCACAAGCTCTGCTGATGTGGACAACTTCCTGTCCGGTTGCGCTCCCGGCAGGTGGTCCTTCATGACCATCTACCGCAACTTCAAACGAGCGCGTGAGGAGGCCGCTACGTGGGTTAAGACGCCTGAGATGTCGCGACGCGACTGCCTGGCTGACAACGCACCTGAGGGGGACTTTTTCTCTGAGCGCCCCTACCGTCCCTCGGCCCCTCCTATTCTCTCTCTGTCGTCCCCTTCCATGTCTCCTGTCGATGGCTGTAGCACTACCGAGGTCGACGACGGTGATAACTACGGCGAGGAAGTGATTGTGCAAAGTCGCGGACTGAGCTCATCGTGCCCCTCCTCTTCGACAACGTCACGGGCCGAGTCGATGGGCGCCGCTGCATGGTACTCCACTGCTGCTGCCGTTGCCTCTGAGGTAAACATACAGAACACCATGTTGCATGGGTACCAGGTGACGCAGTCGTCTTTTCCAGCGACTGCTGGTGTTGCTGCAACCTCGCTCACCGCAGAGTACGCAGAAGCTTTTCGGCTGTTCGGAATCGTTCTCGACCGAGTATCCACTGCGCATGCGACTCGCTGCCCTCTCTGCTCTCCGCCGCGGCCGCCGCGGTGGGGCCGCGGCGCGCAGCTTGCGCTTCCCCCTACCGCACGTACCCCCGACGCCATCCCCCCCATCTACCCCGATCAGTCATGTACCGTGGTTAGTGATATGTGGGGTGCGCACAAGTTCTCTACAGATGTGGAAAGGCAGGCAGCGATGGTGACGAATCGTCAGCGTCTGCTGCAGCGCGCCTGTTCCCTGCTGAACCGCCACGACGATCGTCTTCTCTACCTGAGCGAGACCAAACCCGCGCTCTTCAAGGAAGCCGTGGAGTGTCATCCAGTGGTGCGCGCCTGTGCAGAGCTGGGTGGACTCCCACTGCTGCGTGTGCTCTCGGCAACTCTGTAAGGGCTCGCCCCCCCCCCTCCTCACTGCTGCCGCTACTGTCGCCTCTCGTGTAAGGAAGGAGAGAGTAGGGAGGAGAGGAGCGCACGTGCACCATCTGCCCCCATCACACTCGAGCGTAAAGCTCACCTCTCCCTTTCTGTTCTTTCTCGAGCACAAAAACACGCATCAGCGCCACTAATAGGCTCGCCTGGGTGCATTGAAGATGCCACTGTGCGCTGATCGCATTGCAGACGCACGCACGCGGATGCACGCACACCACCACTCCCTCCCCCTCACCCCGAGGTAGACGGCTCTTCTTTCCTCTTCCTCTCCTCTTCCCCCCCCCCTGGTGATTTCACTCCGCACGATAGCCGCCAGTGACTCCCCCCTTCTGCAAAGGTCTCCACCATCCGTACCTACGCCTTGTGACTCACCTGCTCCCTCGCATTCTCTACGTACGCTTCACCACTACACACCTCCTCCACCCCACCTCCTCTACTCATTTCACTTCTCACCTCCTCTGCGCCCACCCCCCCCCCCCCCCCCCCCCACACACACACGCACCCACACACTCGCCCCATCGTCTTCACCATCTACCGCTATCCGAAGGAGTCTCTGTATGCGGATGTGTGGCTTCTGCAGTCCCTCAACCCCCCTCCACCTCGCTGCTGCTCTCCTCACTCCACCCGCCCGCCTCGCAGCACCCACTCGCAGACGCCACTCATTTGCTTTCGCTGTTCCTCCACCGACAAACTCGCGCAAGGGTCGCAATCCTCACTGTTACTGCTACTGCTGCTGCTAGAATCATCAGTCTCACCCCACTCACTCACCCATGTCGGATGCCGAAGGCTTTGGTGACTTGTTCGGCGGCGTTGATGAAGTGCTGGAGCTCCCGCTGCAGACGCTCCTCATCAGCCGCCAGGTACTCGCTGAGGAAGGGACGACGTGCGATTACTTCACCCCTCTCCTTGACCGCTTTGACAACATAACGTCAGCGGCGACAGCGGCGAACGATCACACGCGGCTACGCCAGCGCCTCGCACGCCTCGCGCCGCCGCCTCTGGAGGTTCGCTTCCGCGACAAGCGCCACAGCCTGTGGGGGCACACGCTCTGGAACGCGGCCAAGTACCTCGTAAAGCGCATGGATGAGCGTCTGATCGACGTGCGTGGCAAGTCGGTCATCGAGCTCGGCGCCGGGCTCGGTGTTCCGGCCCTGGCCGCGTATAAAAATGGCGCTCGGCTGTGCGTCGTGACGGACTACCCTGACGCGGATCTACTCGACATCCTCGCGCTGAACCTGAAGGCAAACTGTGGCCCCGGCGACATGGACGCCGACGTGAAGTCTGAAATGGAAGAGCAGGCTCGGAAGCAGCTCGCCAAGGGTGGCGACTCTGACACTGTTTCGGCTGATCAGCTCGGCGCCGCCATGAGCACCCGCTACTACGTGGAGCCCCTTCTCTGGGGTAGTCAGGAACACATTGATAAAGTGATGCAGCACACAACCGGCGGCGCCGGCTACGATATTGTCATCCTGTCCGACATCCTCTTCAACCACGTGTGCAACGATGACCTCGCCGACACGCTTGCCACGCTCCTGGCCAAGAATCCACGCGCGGCCGGCTACTGCGTCTTCTCCCATCACCGCGCGCACAAGCAGCTGCACGACTTCGAGTTCTTCGACAAGTGTCTGCGCCGCGGGCTGCACTACGAGCAGGTGGACGAGCAGGACTACCCGATGATGTTTCCAGAGGACCGCGGGCCGGAGTCGGTGCGGCGGCCGGTGAAGTGCTACAAGATCGCTCATCGCTACGATGATGCCGGCTGCGGCTTGGACACGAGCCTGCGCTTTGATGTGGTGCTGCAAGGGACAGGGATAGCGCAGTCAATAGTGTCGGCGGCGTTGGCGCGAAACGGGGTGAAGGTGCTGCACTGCGATGGTGCGGAGTACTATGGCGCCGCCATGGCCACCTTTGACCACGCTGGATTTCTTCAGTACCTGAGCCAGCCGTCGTCCCTGGCCGCGTCATCGTCGACGTCCTCGTCCACTGCGCCAAACGTCTTCATCAACCGCATCGTTGACGAGGTGCCAGTGGCGCGCCGCCGCCGCTATTTATTTGACGTGCTTCCGATGTGCTACATGGCGCATGGTCCGCTGCTGCGCCACCTCGTATCCTCTGGCACAGGCCGATCACTGGAGTGCCAGCACGTCCACCGCTTTCTCTTCCTGCAGCACGCAACAACAACCGGAGCAACCGGCGCTGGTGCTGCGGTGACGGCGGCGATGGAGGTGCCGCTGACGCGGGCGAGCGTCTTTCACAGCACCTCCATCAGCCTCTTTGACAAGCGCCGCATGATGCGTTTTGTGAAGGATGTCGAGGCGTCCGTAGTGGAGCAACTGCATGCCAAGGCCGCCAACCCGGCTGACGACCCGTCCGTCGTGAACACGTCCATCGCCGCCGAGGCAGCGGCGGCCAAGGCAGCGGCCATCTTCACCTGTGAGGCGCAGTCAAATCCGCAGATCACCTTGACGGAGCTCCTGCAGAGCAAGTACGACCTCTCCGGCACCGTCCTCGATGTTGTCTCGCTCATGGGCATGATGAACGTTCTGCCGGCCACGAACAGCACAACTTTGACCTCTGGCCAGGGGGCAGCAGCGGAGCCGCCTCTCGTTCAATCGGTAGACATGGTGCGTGATCTTCTTCTCTCCACTGGTGCCTTTGGCGGCAAATCTCCCTACCTCGCCACGTCGTATGGAGCTGCAGAGGTGCCGCAGAACATGTGCCGCATCTCCGCCGTCTGGGGTGGCGTCTTTGTGCTGCGCCGCAGCCTCCGTGGCGTCGCCGTGGACGAGGCCAAGGAGACTCAGTACGCCGTGTTAAGCAACGGGCAGTGGGTGCCAGCCAAGGTAATCGTCACCCCGGCGGAGCTCACTGCCACAAACTACCTGAGCTACGGAGTGAATGACTGGTACTACGACTTCCTCAAGGAGCAGGAACAGGGCCGGACGCCGCTCATCCCGCTTTCAGAGGGGCAGGGCAGTGCTCCAGCTCCAGCCATAGCACCAGATCAGACGAAAATGAGCCACAAGGACGCGGCTGACGAGACTGCGAGTGCGTTGGCATCCCCTGCAGGTGCGGTCCGCTTCAGCCGTGTCGTGCTGGCAACCAAGAGCGCACCACTTTTCTCGCTGGCAGCCATGCAGGCCGCCGGCGTAATCGAGGTGGATGACGCGTGCGACTACACCGCCGCTGCGCCGATCATCACAGCCCTCGCGAGGGAGCCACAAACACGAGCAGTGGTGTGGGTCATCCAGCAGTCGTTTGCGTCCGACCAGGCACCGGCGCGCTTCACCTCCGACGATGCCGACGGTGGCGCCACGTGTGACCCGTGTGTTCTTCACTTCACGGCCGACGCGAATCAGCTGTCGCAGGAGCAGCTGCATGCGTACGTCATGCGCTACTACACATCCACCGAGAAGGCGGAAAGGCCGTACTGTGTCCCCCACGATGACATTGTTCTGGCGGCTGCCTTCACAGTGGACAGCCAAGAGGTGGCTCAGCACGGCGTGGTGCCGTGCCCGGTGGAGCTGCCGAGTGAGACACGCTGGACGCACCCGTTCGGTTGGGTGGAGTCCATGAAGCTGCGGCGTGCCAACGAGAACGACCGCCAGCATCTCCTGCGCCACCAGATGACGGAAGAGGATGCCACGCCAGCGACAACCGCGCCCACGCTGGCGTGCTCGGCTACGGCGCAGACGGCCGACCTCTGCCGCAGCTCTGAGCACTTTCGCCTCATCGAAATACCGACGTTGTTGCCAAACCTCGTCTACGATGGACATTACGTGCAGGAGGCTGAGAAGGCCTACAAACGCGTGCTTGATGCACTTGGTCTGCCGACAGCCGCCACGGCGACGTCCGCAGCGGCATCGGAAGCCGACGAAGACGCGGCGCAGGCGTACGCCTTCCTGAGGCCTCTCCCACGCTAGTAGTAGAAAACTGGAACGCAGAACACCGCGGCAACTCCCGTTGGGTGTCCCTGTGGCAATAAGAAGTCAAGTGGGGTAAGTGCATAGGCTAAGACGAGAACGCCGCCTTCACCCCCGACCCGCCTCCGGCTCCTGCGTCTCACGTCCAGCAGATTGGCAATCAGCGTCTCGCACGCACGCACGTACGTGTGCACTGCCCTGACAGGCGTGCTGGACGGCTGCTCAGCACAAATGCGAAAAGGAGCGATGCCAAAGGGCAGCGGAACGCGAAGGAGAACAGAAGAAAAGGAAGGAAAAAAAAAATAAGCGGCCGAGAAGGGAGGGGAGAGACCATTCGTTGCCCCTCTCCCCTCCCTGCGCCCCCACCCCCACTGCTGGTAATGTTCTCTCTTTCCTTCACCTTTACAGCGAGAGGAAGAAGCAATGCACCGTGTAGGCGATGACGTCACGGTTGTAGGCACCAATGAAGTAGTGCATCTCGCCTTCTTCGTCACACTCCTCTGTGTGATATTTATTAGAGATATCTCTGAATCTGTGCCCCTGCACCTGTGCTTCAGCGCTTCGCTCACTCTCTCCCTCTCTCTTGCTCGCTCTCATGGCTCTTGTACGCAGAGCCCCCCCCACCCTGGTACACGCACACACACAAAGGGGAAAACCCCCCGTGAAGAGGAAAGGCAAATGATGACGGATCGCGCCCTGGGCACGCTGTTGCTGGCCTGCAACTCGAGCTTTTTTGTCTACTACGTTCTCTGGATTGGTGTGATGCCGTTCGTGGACGAGTCGCACTTCACGCAGGCCCTCTTTCCTCCCCGCGAGTACGGTCTGCTCCTCGCGGCGCTCATGATGACGGCAGCTGTCGGGATTGCCATGTTGGTGGGCTCTCTTCACACAATCTGGCGGACCGGCTACGTGCCGCTGCCGACGAAAGCTGCAGCAATGACCAGGGTAAACCTATTAGCAGCATCCGCAGTAGCGGCCACCACGGATGGAGTGGTGCCAGAGGTTCCCATCGCGGCCAAGTGAAGCACTGCTGGGTAGGCGGTGTTGGCTGCGTTTTACTTCAGACCATAAGAGGAGGAAGACACGCCCTCCCTCTCCTCGTATAGGAGAGCAACTGAGTCGTATCAGCGTGTGTGTGTGTGTGTGCCTGCCATGTTGTCCTTCGCCTTCTTTCGCTCTGTGTGCTTCCTCGCTGCTGATTCAACGGTTTGTTTTGTTCATTTTCTCTCGGGTGTTACGCGGTGCTCAACATCTCCTCTCTGAAGAGAGCGAGCGAGTCCCCTCAGACAGCGTTCAGCAACAAGACGAAGAGGGAGAGAGGGAGAGAAGAGTGGACCCACCGTGGCGCGATGACGTGGCGACGGTGTGTCGTTGCCGAGAAGGAAAAAGAACGTGCGGCTACCTCGAGTAGTACCTCGCTCGTGTGGCGGTTCTGCACAAATGTGCTTGGGGGGAGGGGGTCGTATACCGTCGCATCCTTCCGTCGCGCTACCGTCTCCTCCCTTTCCCTGTCACCTTCCTTGACATCGCCACCCCCCACCACCACCACCATCACCACTATCCTCATCGTTCCCGCCTCGCCAGGGAACCCGACTCGCACATGCACGGTCAACCCCCCGGTATCCGAGTCCACCCCACCACCCCCAATACAACAGCACCACTCGTCACCGCCATCACACTCTCCTCTACTCCCTCACGACTGCACCATTCAAAGCGAGCGAAAAGGCAAAGTTTAAACGCCACCCTCGCCAACCCTTCACTCACTCATTCGGGTCACCTTTGTGTGGCTCTCTTCCGCGAAGGTGAGGGGACGGTACGCGAGCGACGTGGCATCAGGCTCGTGTAGGCATCCAACTCGCAAGACGCAAGACCCGTACAACGCTAAAATCGGGAAAGCGCACCACAGGATGCGAAGACGGTGTCATTGACGCTCCTTCCTGCTTTGATGTTGTCTCGCTCGCCTCTCCATCCGAAGTTCACCTCGAAACCCTTTCCTGTTTTTCCCTCGCCGTTTACTAGTGTGCCGGATCGATGTCTCGCGAGCTAACCACGACGACGGCAACGTTCTCGTCACCCTCCCCGGCGGTGCGCCGTGGCTACAGTGGTGAGGGGCTGCCGCTAGGCAAGCTGCTTGATCCGCTTCGCTGGTACTTCAAGTGGGTGCGTGCGAATCCGGAGAGCGCATCAAGCCTGGAGCAGTTCTCGCGCACCCTCACCATGCTGTGGTCTGACCCAACGAACCTGATCACCTCGGAGGCATGCTTTGCCCTCTGCAAGCTGCACGCCTTCTCCAACTTCGCCATCATCTCCGCTGGTGGTCGCCGGACGAGCAAGACGGAGCTGCTCTCCTTCGTGCTGCGAGGCATCCAAGAGGTGGAGTGCCTGATGGAGTTGATCCACCGCAAGTACGCCGGCCACCGTCGCACGTGGAATGCGCTGCTCCTGCTAGAAGGCGTCAAGTGCACATTAAAGGCGTGCGTGCACCGTCAGCTCTTCCTCGTCCCGTGGCTGTGGGAGTCCATGATGGTGTCGCTGCGCCGTGCCCTGCGTCACCTGACCACCCTCACGCCGCGCCGCCGCGTACACGGCGGCGACGGCGGTGTTTCATCAGGCTCCGGGGGCAGCGGTGCAGGCAGCTTTGCCGCGTGGAGCGCCGGCTCTGGCGCTGGCGTCGCCGGCAACTACTGTGGCCCCCTCACGCAGCTGGACTACCGTGGTGGCAACACCGACCTGTGCGGCGAGGTTGTAGGGCCGCATAACATGCGTCTCGTCATCCCGCGCGTCGCCTCTGACAGGCGTCATGAGCACCGCCATGTGTACAGGGCAGGCGCCAACAGCGCTGCCAACGACGGAGAGGACCACGTTACCTTCGCGCAGGAGGGGGGCGTGGAGGAGGAGCTGGAGGAGGCGGAGTCAATCAGGTTCACGTGGATTGACGTGCTCGGCTTGATGCTGGACATGTACCTTCTCTTGCGACCTCTTCTCCTCGTAGCGCTGGCGCGGCACGCATTTCTGGTGCTGCCCGAGGAGACGGCCAACTCGATCGCTCGGCTGCCACCTCCCTTATCAAAGGAGATGGTCGCCGCAGCTGAGGCGGCCGCCAAGGCTGCGGAAGAAGCGAAGAAGACAGGGACGCCGGTGAAGCCGACGTCGGGGCCCGATCCGCTCGCGGCGCTCCACAAGGCAATCGCTGCCACGCCGCAGCAGACCCTGCTGGGGAACTGGGGTGTGTGGGCTGGCGTGGCGGGCTGTGACTTCCTTGTCGCGCTGCTCGCCCGCCTCGTGCGCCGCAACCGCGTTCCCGTGGTGTACATCAAGGACAGCGCCGAGAACGACGCCGGCGTGCTGCCGGCGTCGTTGCTGGAGGGCGGTGAGGCGGTGTCAATTCCGGCAGACGGCCTCACCGACAATACAACAGTCACGACTGGCGTGGACGACTCGCGCGCCATCGGCCCAGCGATGGAGGCCACAGTCGTCTCACGTGATCACACGCGAGTACAGCTGGCGCTGCGCAACTTCTTTTACAATGTCATGCGCGACCCCTTCTTTACAGCGGTCCTGAAACAGTTCATCTATCATAATTTCATCCGCGGCTTCGTCAACCGCATCCCCCTCCTCGGCACGTGCATCTCCTTCTACGCCACCCATTACCTGTCAATGCAGTACTACAGCTTCCTGTACACCCTGAGGCAGTAAGCTGGAGCGGAGAGAGAGGGAGAGCGGACGTGGATGAAAGGCAAGCACGACCTGCCAAAGCCCCTCGTTCTTGCGGCGCCGCTGCGACCACAAGCGCGCTACCCTCCTCCTTTCCTCCCCCCCTCTCGCTCTTGCCGTGTGACATCACAGTACAATCAACAGATACCTTTCGCACGACGAGCCTCTTCCTTGCATTTTTTCCACCAAGCCTCTCTTAACCCCGATCCCAACCCACCGCGCCATACTCCTCCTCCTCCCCCCCCCCCTCGCTCATCATCATCATCGTCACCAAAATCTCCTCCGCTGCTGCAGGAGCCGAACAGAGCGGCAATGGGTCAAGGAGTGTAAGAGGGAGGGGAGGCGTGCAGCTAAGAGAGAGCGGGGTGGGGAAAGGAAAGGGGAAGTGGTAAATGCCGCAGGCAGGCGGGGAGGGGGGAGGGCGGAGGGCGGGAGTTGGGGGGACGCGGACAGGTGGAGGCCGCAGGAGAAAACGGCAGACGAGTAACGGAAAAGTAAAAGCCCAAGAAGCAAAGAAAAGTGGGATATGCACTCGTGGTGGAATGTGCCCATGTGTGCCGCCCCCGGGTGTTCGAAAGAGAAAAGAGTCGGTGGATGTGTGTGTGTGTGTGTGTGCTTTACTTGCTCGTGTGCAGGCACGTAGTGTGTCTCTTCCAGTCTTGACTGCAAGAAGGAGCAAGGGTACCAAGCGGAGCGGCGCGTCGAGGAGGGTGCGGAGGTGGGGTGGGACACAGCGCCGAGCATCCAGTCGTTCGGTTCGCCGCGCTTTATTGTGGCTGCACGCATGCGTCTGTACGATGCCTGCGTGCACTTTTGGCCCTCCACCTCTCTCTCTTTTCGGCTCTGTCGTTCTGCACGGCCGGTGCTTCGGAGTGTAGCGTTGCGAATATGAAGAGAGAGGGGGGGTTGTGGGTTGGGTTGGGGTGTAACAACAACGTGCCGCCGCCACCGCTGCTCCTCTATCCTTCCCTCTGGTTCCCGGTGTTGCTCAAACGTGCAAAAATTGCTCAAGCTGCATGTACACGTGTGCGTGTGTGCGCTGCGGTAGCAGGGCAGCCGCACTTCACATGAACACCGCAGCGTTTTATGTGGTGTGCCTTTGCGTCTCCTCGCCACTGATCGTCCTCCTTTCACTCTCACCTCCACCCCCTTCTCCCCCTGCCCGCTACCACACACACACACACACACACACGCACACGCACGCACACGTGGGCCCATTTCAGTTTCCGACGCTTTATTCTAAGCAAAGCTCACCATCTCTCTTTCCACCACCTACCACCTCCCACAGTGCCGTCGTCGTCGGCCGCAGACCTCCTCCTCCCCCTCCCCTCGTATACACGGCGTGCTGTTCTTCATTGCCACCCCCAACACTCTCCTCTTTCCCCCATCCCGTCCCTCCTCCCTGTCTGCGAGAGCTGACGAGTACACGTATCCCGGGAAGAGGAGGAAAGGGGGACTGTCTCAGCACGCGTTTTTTTTTTGGATTGCACGCCTCACACACACACACAGTCGCCCTTGCCTCGCGTGCCTCTTTTTCTGATTTGCCTGCCGTCGTTGTTGTTTGTCTTAGTTTGGTGTCTGAGGGGGCAGTCGAACAGCGCTGGAAGGCGCACAGGCAGACACGGTGCGGGAGTTGAAGTGCTACGCCGCCGACTCCCTTCTTCGCCAGCAGTTATGTCGAGTCGGCACTACTCCTCCTCTGAGGCGCGGAGCAACGACAGCGAGGCGCGGATGAACGCGTCATCTACGTTGTCTCCCACGTCGTCGCTACCGCCGTTGCCGCAGTTGACCTCCACGGAGGTCGCCGAGTGGCCCCCGGTGCCGACGTCGTCATCGTCTTCTTCTCCTCCCCTTTCACCATCCTCTGTGGCCAGCGAGTCGCAGGACGGATCTGTCAGCAGCAACCGCGCGGACAACCAGGGGAGGTTCACCTCCGACTCGAGTAGTCACTTCTTGGAAGAGGCAGAGGAGGAGCTGGATAATGATGTCGAGCTCCGCAGCGGCGACTGTGCCGGCGGCGCAGATAACTACAGCAACAGCAACGATGACGGTGGCAACGAGAGCGGCGCGACTACTGCACGTAGCGCCTCCGGTGAGCCGGTGGATGCTCCGCTGATGGTTTCTGATTGGCTCGCGGTTCCGCCGTCACCGCCATCGCCGTCATTGGCATCGGCGTCAGCGTCGCAGCGCACAGGCGAGGTGGGTGTCGAGCGGCGCGGCGCCTCCACTACTCCAGACTCAGAGCGCAGCAGTGGTCGAGACGAGAATGCAGTGGCGGACAGCGACGCTGCTACCACGGCAAAAGGCAATGACGAAGAGCAGAGGCAAGGCGGTCGTGGCGAAGCTAGTGACGCTGACGACCTTTCGGACGCAGAGCTCGCGGCCTGCGCCGCCTCCATCACGTCCGATGTGGTTGCAGAAAGCGTCTGGACATCCGAGGAGCGCGCCAGCGCCGCCTTGCAGGAGTTCAGTACTTCCCTGCACTCGAAGCTGGTCGAGCACCTCATCGACGATGCGGTCGTGGCAGTGGGGCGCACGCTGGAGGAGACGGTGCGGCAGCACGAGTCGCGCGTGCGAGCCCTGATGGCACAGAATCGTCTACTCGATCATCAGCTAGTGGACCAGGCAGAGCAGATGCAGTCGATCCGGAAGGACCTGGAAGACTCCGTGCTGCGCGACTTGCAACGTATCCTGCGCGTTGATCTGCAGCAGGTCTTCCGCTCGGCTAGCGCCGGCCGCTCCAATTCCAGAGAGACCGCCACGGAGGCCTCGACCCCGCTGTCATCGTCTTCTTCACGCCGACCGTTGTCCGTCGGCGAGCACTGCTTCGGCGCGGAAGAGGACACAGGTGACAGCATCAACACGCGGCAGCGATCGAATGCAGCGTCGGTGTCTTCGACGCACACGGGCGGCGGCGCTGCAACGCCATCTGTAGAAGAACTCATCGCCGCATACCTAAATCAGCGCGGCACCCTCGAGCTGCTTCACAAGGAACGCATGCAGTGGCGGGAAAGCACGGCCGTTCTGCGAGACCAGCTGCTCGCCGCCACGCGTGAAGTCGTGCAGCTTCGGCAGGAAGTGGTACGGCTTCAGACGACAACAGTGGATGTGGCGGAGCACCGCACCGTCATGCAGGCAAGAGAGGAGGCAGAGCATCAGTGTGCACTCATGCGACTGCAGCTGGCCAAGCACATTGAAGAGGCTCAAATGATTGAGGCGCTTGTGGAGAAGCATGAGTTGACGCAGTTGCAGCCGCAAGACGCCGCAGAGGGCAATGTGGAACAAACAGCTTCGGCAGGAGGTCTCGCCGCTACCGCAGCAGCAGCGATGGAAGAGGAGCTGCCTCGAAAAGGGCCGCAGTGGGACATCGCTTTACGTGAGCTGGAGGAGCAAGCCACCATTGCAGCCAACAGCCACCACCTGCGTGAGCAACTCGCCAGTGCCGAGGCTCAGCTGCACCTCCTTCAGAAGGACAGAGACGTGAGCGTCACCTACGCGGCGGAGTTGAAGAAAGAAAATGACGTCTTGCGGGCAGACCTGCAATCAATGGTCTACCGTAGCAGCGTGCTCTCCCAGCAGGTGGTGTCGCTCCTGGTCAAGGTCGAGCACACATCCCGCGCCAACCGGCAGCTGCAGGCAATGCTGACCGCATCACCTCCGCGGCGGCCGCAGGAGTCTCTCGACCAATCAAACGCGCAGAAGGGTGGGCGGTCTTTGGGCCCATCCACCCTGCCCCGGTCGTCACCCCCGGCCTTCCCGGCGCTGCCCAATGCGCCGCTGTCAACTTTGCCGTCGCAGCAGGCACGGCGCAGCGCGTGGCTGAGCGCGATGTGGCCGTTGCCGGCTTCTGGTGGCACCGACGCAGCAACTGAGAACCAACTCAACACAGCTGTGCTCTACGACCAGCAGAAACATCGACAGCTTCCACCATCGCTCCTCGCATCTACGAACGCTTCACAGATGTCGTCACCGACAGAGGTAGAGGAGGGCTTACAGCAGCGGCTGAACACCTACGCCGCATCGCGCTTGGCGGTACCACAGCTGAATAGCGGCGCCTTCCCTCAGCCTCCACGTCGACAACGGCACGTCTCGCTGCGGCAGCTGGGCAGTGCCACGCTAGAGGTCAACCGCGTGTGCAATCCATATCTCCCGGCCAGTGATCAGCTCAGCGGGTACGCGCTCGGGCGTCCATCGACGTTTTCGACTGTCAATGTCTCGCGCGGGACGGTGACGCGCCAGGTGGGATCGGAAGAGGTGACGGTGCTGCTCACCCCAGCAGCTCCCTCGTCTGCGCTCGGGTCTCCATCACCAGCCGCGCCGGATGACAGCAGAACCGGCGATGCAGACATGTGGGCACCAGCAGCGGCGGCATCGCCATCAACGCGGCTCGCTCACAGCATAGACGACGTGAGTCGTGACCCGAACCTGCTACGTCTCCTGGACACCCTCGACAAGGACGAGAGCCTCGATCGATTCAGCATTCACTCGGTCTCCGAGCTACTATTGCGGAACCAGGAGCTGGTGAAGCAGCTGTACGAGGTGACGCAGCGCGCTGAAGCGGCGGAGCAGCAGCAGCAGCAGCAGCAAGGGACTGTCTCTGCCTCCCAGCGGGACGGAAAGGGGCCATCGTTCGGGTCTGTGGTTGCCTCTGCAAACGACCCACCCGCTCGACCCGACAGTGACGCTGATCTCAATTTGGACGCGGTTCTGGCAACGCTCACCTCCACCACTGCAACACTGCTGCTGCAGGAGGGTGAGCCACACTCGCGCAAGCGCACCCGCGAGGGTGACAACGACAATGGGGACCGGGAGCACGGGGACGTCGAGGGTAGCCGCCACGTCAGTTCAGGTCAAAGTGAGAATAAGGCGGCACAGCCGCAGGCCACCGAAATTACCGGAGCAGACTCCGCTACTACAACAGCGGCTGAGTCGTGGTTCACCAAGGATGCTAGTGATGCGGTCGCTAGCATGATCGATGCGATGGTGCGACGGCGTGACGTGCAGCTCACGTCTGCCGACACCGAAGTGTCGCAAGCGCTGCTCAATGCGCTAGCGGCGCAGCACGTCACTGACAGGGCGGCGCAGAAGGCACGTACAGATGGCGGCACCAGTGGAGGCATTGCTCTGCCTCCTGAGATTCCGTCTGAAACGGACTCGCATGCCGTGAAGGCCTCCTCGCGAGCTATGTCTGCGTGCCTGCGCAGCCTCTTGCAGCTTTGCGTACGGCAGTCCGCCGTGCTGGCGGAAGTGGCGCTCACAGCTGCGGATCAGCACCAAGAGATGCAGGCAGCCGTCAAGAACACATGGACAGAGGTGCAGCAGACCCTCCTCGCGGCGCTGCAGACCTCGCACGCGGCGCTCACTTCGTCCTCCCCGGCGTCGTACAACGATGCCGCCACCGGTGCGCCTTGGCCCTCGCGTCAGCGAGCGCGGCGAGAAGGAGGTGTGGTGGGCGACGACGATCGCTCGCGAAGGGACGGCTGCCTCGAGTTCCGCCCCGAGGAGCAGGTGGCCCTCCTCCAGCAGCTCCGCACGCTGCTGCACACGGCCGCCAAGAAGGATGAGACCCTCCTGCACGTCTACCAGGCTGCGCAGGCACGCAACGATGCGCGCCAGCACCAGGAGAAGGAGCGTGTGGCGCGTCTTCTACTGAAACTGGAGCGTAAGCGGCGCCTCATCAAAGCCTTGCAGCTGCGGCATGCGAACACGAATATGGCGACCGCTCTCGGTACGGATTCCGGCGCATGTGGGCTCATCCACCCTTCCCCTCTCGACTGCGATAACTCGCAGGGTGCCGTGGCGATCGGCTTCCACCTTTCCCCGCAGCCCGGCTCCCCCGTCCGTCGTACACCGCCAATGCCGCCGATGGCGTTACCCGCTGTCAACACGGACGCCGCTGGCAACGAGCGCCGTGGCGACGACGGCGGCGACCGGGCTAGTAGCTTGGACAGTGGCACCAACCACCCCCAGTGCAGCCATCACCATCCACACTGCTGTGACAACGATGACGGTTACAGCGACAACGAGCTTGACGACGAGATCCTGACACTGGACATCTTTCGCGAGCTTCAGCAGCAGCTCGCCCTGAGTCAAGCAAACCACCGAGCCGCTCAGGAGGAGCTCGACGCGGAGAAGGCGAAGCACGCGACTCTGCTGGAGCGTATGTGGGTGCTGGAGACGGCCCGCGACGACGCCGCAGGCGCGGCCGAACGTCTTGAGAAGCGTGTGAGCAATATGCTCACTCGGGAGGAGTACCAGACAACGGTGGCCGAGCTGGAGACGGCCGTTGCTTCCCTCACGCAACTGGATGCAGAGCTGCGCGACGCCAAGGCTGCGCACCTCGAGTTGCAGGAACACGTGGATGACCTAAAGCGGCAGCTGGAGACGCAGCAGCAGGAAACAGCGCTTCAGCGTGGCAGGCTGGAGGATGCAATGCGTAAAGGGGAGCAGCGTGTGCTTAACGAGGAGGGTCGCACCCGACAGCTACGTGCGCAACTGAATGATGTGAAGCTGTACGCGGCAGACCTCGAGAAATCTATCGAGGCCGCGCGGAGAGAGGTGTACGATCAGCAAGAGCTGGTTCGCCATAAGGATGCCACGATCGAGGAGCTGAAGGTGCAAATGCTGATGCGTGACGACGTGCAGGAGCTTCTTTGCCGGCTCTACCCCAACCACAGCGTGCTACACGCGAATGCGCAGCTAGTGCACAGTTTGTCTGAGACCAAGACACGCCTGGAAGTGGAGCTGGCAGAGACCCGCCAGGACCTCGCTCACACGCGCGAAGAGCTGCTGCAGCGCGAGCTCAGCGTGCGGGAAGCGGTGCAGGATCGCCAAGCGGCCGAGGTGCGCCTGCAGGACGCACTCGCACGACTCGCGGTGCTGCAAGAAACCGACGGCGGTGGCGATGCGGAGCAATGCAGCCCAAGGGAGACACCGTCCCCGCGCGGCACAACGCACCCACAGACTTCGGATGCCGCGTCCCGTATGGCGGCGCTCTTTAACGTCGACGAAGCCCCTCTCACCGCCTTGCGTCAGCGGGTACGCTACCTCCAGGTGTGCGTCGAGGCACAGGCGAAGGACATTGCCGTCCTGCGCGCCGCGGAGTCCTCGTGGAAGCGACGCGAAATCGATCTGCGCCAGCAGTTGGAAGTGATGAGCGCGGACCCCGTGAGTCGGACGGCGCGCCGGTACGGCCTCTCCGCCTGCTTGAGCTTTGAGGCACAGCTGGACGAGATGCATGCTCGGCAGGGCGCCCTTAACAGTTCAATGGCGCAGCTTCAGGAGGAGAAGGACGCTATCGCTGTCAGGGTTCAGGAGCACGCGAAGGCCGCCGCTGTGGCGCAGGAAGCCGCAGCTGCTGCACAGGCGGTGGTGGAGAGCACCGTGGCGCAGCTGAAGTGTACCGCGGAGAAGTGCGCGGAGCAGAGTTCGGCCATTGCACAGCTGGGAAACGAGCGGGACGAGGAGTCGTCGAAGCGTGCCGATCTGGAGCGGCGGTACGAGGAGGTGCTAGCGGAGCTGGCGGACACGAAGCGCGGCCTCAGCGCAGTGCAAGAGTCCTTGAAAGCCTCCGTGACGCAGCGTGACCAATTCTGGAAGGACAACAACCTTCTCATCAGCAAGGTGGAGGAACTGGAAAAGGCGCTTCTGCAGTCCGACGCCGAGAAACTTGCTGCCCGGGAGGCTCTGGCACAGGGGCTGTCGGCGTCGTCGGCATCTGCGTCGCGCCGGCGTCGCGGCGGCGGTGGCGAGAGTAGTAGTACCACCGATCGCTATCGCGGACAGGCATCCCTAACGCGGGACCTCAGCCTGTCCTCGCTCTCAGCTCGACCGCTGTGAAAGCGAGAGATACTCTCAGCGGTATCGGGCAGCCGCCACGCCTAGGAAGAGGATCTGCACCTACACACGCACGGTTATGCTGCTGGCAATGAAGGGGGGCTCATGTTCGCTCTTCCGTGCGTGTTGGCCATCGCCTGCGTGTGCTTTCGTGGAGTGACTGCGTCGTCGTGTGTTGCCAGGGAGTGCGCGTGTGTGCTTGGTAACCACTTAGACATAAAACAGAAAGGAAAGAAATGTGCGACGCACGCTGCTGGTCACATATATGTAGCACCGTCTCTACTGCTGGCGCGGCCACCCCTTGCCACAAGTGGTAGCCGGGTTTTTTTTTTTGGGAGGGGGGGGGTATGCCCCAGCGCGTCTGACGGCTAAGATGTGTGGAATCGTCGTCGGTGGGTACCAAAGAAAGGGGAGGTGCACGTTTAAGCACCATCGCCCCGGTGGCTCACGTGTCGCGCTGCGCTTTGCAGCGCTGCCTCGGCACACAACTGCTTCGTGCTCAGAGGTCTCCTTCACTGGTCTTTGCTCTCCTCTCCATCGGTCGCTCCTTTTTTCCTCTTCTTGTCGCTTTGCTCTGGACGGCGTATACGTGTGTGTGTGTGTGTGTGTGTGTGTGTGTGTGTGTGTGTGTGTGTGTGTGTGTGTGTGGCTGTTGGGTGCTCGACGTGGAGCGCTGCTGTACCGTCCAAGTGTAAGAGAGAGAGAGAGAGCAGGAGCAGCAGAGCTGGACGCCCGCGCACCTTAGCTTGTGAGGCTTTCCATCGCGTTGTCTCGACTGACAGTGCTGGGGCCACCCCGCCTCCGCCCCTCCCCCCCCCCCCACTTCTCCCCCTCCCTCATTGACTTACTTGCTACCCTGTTGATTTTTCCAACAGGTTGGTGATGCGCAGTATATCGTACGCCCTCTTTCCGTTGTTCCCCTCGCCTTCCCTTCCTCTCGTTGGATTCCACTTCATCTGTACACGCCTCACCACTCTCCCTTTTCCCTCCTCCTCCCCCCCCCCTGCCCTCACACTCGGTGTGTACACGCAGGCACATCTGAGCGGCCGAGTTTAGCCATGGCGCTCTCCGCATCTCCCTCACCGTCGGCAGCGGTGGCGCGCCTCTCGCAAATTCCGACCCGCGCCACCGCTGCTACCAATGCCTTCGTCACCAGTGTTGGCGTGCACCCCATTGAGCCCATTCAAGTGGTCGGCCTCAGCTCCGGCGAGGTCTGCCTCTACACTGCCAAGACCGACACCCTCTCGTGGTTTGTGGAAATGAATGCCGCACGGCAGGCCCAGCTCCGTGTGGACACCGTCACGGGCTCCACAACGCTGAGAAGCAGCGGCAGTAAAGCGAATGGCGGCGGTGCTGGTATTCGACCCGGGGCGCTCCCCCCACCTGAGTACCCCACGAAAGTTCTGTGTTTCAGCACGAGGGCGGGCTGCTCCATCGTGCACTGCGGCTTCCTGCGCGGGCGTGAAGAGGATCTCCTGCGTGAGGTAGTGCAGCGGCTGCAGCCGTCCTCGTCGTCGTCGGTTGCTCGGTATCTTCTCTACGTCATCACTAGTGCCAATGACGTGTACGTGGTGGATGCCAAAACAGAAGTCGTTTTCTTGCACTGGGCCGGTGGTGACTCCGCCAGCGGCTGCGGCAGCTCGTCCTCCGCGTCTTCTGCTTCACCTCTGAACTCGAAGTTCATCATCACGCAGGCGGAGACGTACGGGGCGTTGATTTACCTGACAGTGGCACGTCGTAGCGCTGTGAAGGCCGCTACCGAGCAGGCGGCGAGTCGTTATTGCCAGCTCTTCAGCGGCGATGAACTGGAGCGAAAGATGTACCAGCGTTGCAACGAGCCGGCTGTCTATGTGCTTCATCTTGGTTGCACAAGTCCGCTGGCAGCGCCTACTTCCAAGGGACTCCTCGCCGGCGGTGGCGCCTACGTGCTCAAAGCGGCGCCAAAGGAAAGGCCACACCAGACAAGCGCGCATCAAGGCGGCAGTGCTGCATCGGCAAATACCGGTGCGGTGGCGCTGAGCATTCGCGCCCATCCCTTGGCGCCGCTGCTGCTGCTGCTGCTGAACGAGTCGGAGGTGCAGGTGTACGCTATCGACGGCGACGGTGGGGAAGTAACCCCGAAGAAGGCGCAGCTGATCGTCTCCGCCGCACCATCGCCATCACGTTCCTCAGTGCGATCAGCAAAATCTCAGCAGCTGCAGCCTATAATTGACGCACAATTCGCTCCCTCCGCTGCCGTCCTGGTGCCGTGCGACGGCGCCAGTCACTCGTCCTCCTCACGCAAGTGGATCTGCCGCAATGTGCAAATCCTTCTCGTGACCCCGACGCGGCTGCGCCTCCTGTGCACGCGGGCCGCCGCCGCCACGGTAGGCGTGAGCAGCGCGGACGTTGGCGGCATCATAGCCACGGATCGTGCCTTCTACACCTCGCCGCTCACATCCGCAGCGACGTCCTCGCCAGCGGTAGCGGCCTCACGCGTCACATTTGTGCGTGTGTGGACGTGGCTGGGGTCTCCTGACACCTTTTTTGCTCTACAGAGCGACCGGGTGCTCGTGGAGTTGTCGTGCAATGACTTCATCTCGGCCAGCATGAAGGTGCTATCAGTGCGCAGTCGCCGCCTCCTTCCACCACACACGGTGACGTGGCTGGCCAGTGGCAGCTTCGTGGAGGACGCGGGGAACTCAGCAAGCGTGAAGAACTGGCGGATCACCCCATCCTCACCGGCTATGAACCGCGTAGATGGCTGTGTCACAGCTGCTGATGGTGGTCGTGCTGCGGGGCTGTCCTGTGTGCAGTGGCCCGATGTGCTGCCGCTGTGGGAATGCAGTGCCATACTGAACGGCGCCTTTGCCCCCTTCCTACCGGCCACTCACAGTGAGGACCCGCACACGCTGATCTTCTCCCGCCTCACAGGGCTCATTCGAGGCAGCGCTGATACAGGTGGAGAAGAGGCGAAGGCAGAGTCAGACGCTGGGGACGACACCAGCGCAGGCAGCGACGTCTTTCACCTCTCGCTGCTGGCAGACACCGACACTGTCAGCAGTCGTTGCATCTGCGTCCGTCTGTGCCTGACCCCGAAGCCTTCGCTCACGTCCATATCCACAGCTGCCCGACCGGGTCGGACGCTGCATCCGAACCAGGAGAGCGTGAATGTGAGCGTTGCTCGACTTCTGTGCAACTCCACCGGACCGTTGCTCTTGGGGCTTGAGCACGGCTTCTACTTTGTCGGCAGCCGCACCGAGAGCGCCTATGCGGATTATCCCTTCCTCATCGCCGGTCTGCTTTATCTTGACAGCCTCGTAGAGAGTGAGGTCAGCGGTGACTGCGCCGGCCGCGCGGCGCGCCTGCGTGCTGCCATGGTATGCCTGCCTGCAGACAAACATGCCCTGCGTCGACTGTACAAGCTAGCACGCCAAAGCCCAGAGGGCGACAAGCAGGGCAACCTCGCAGGCATCGCCGTCGCGCCAACCAGCGAGCTCAAGCGCGCCGTCCTGCAAGCGGTGCAGCGCACGCAGATTCACCCGCTGCCTGTACCTCAGCTCGATTTCGAGGGGTGCCGGTCGTCGTCTGCCCCGCTCGCGAAGCAGCTGCTGGGCTGCGCCTTCCAGCTAAGCAACGACGGCGTGGTCCCGTGTGTGTGGAGCCTGTGGGCACCGCTACCAGAGGCGGCCTTAACGTCGTCCTCGAAGCCTGCCGCGACGGCGCCACCGTCACACCAGCAGCCGGTGCAGCTCATCATGCAGTCTTACTACGTTGCCGCGGACACGCAGGAGCTGCGCTGGCGGCCGCCTGAGTTGGTGTATATGGACGACCTGCTGGTCGCAAACCCATCTCAAGTCTTTACCCTCAGCAGTGTTTTGGCGAACGCGTCCACTAGTGTCTCATGGACGTCCGCCGCAGCAGCGGTACCTCCACCATACAAATCCGTCGAGGACATCCTCCTCGACGTCGACCCTGCCGTGGTGACGCGGCTGTTCCTGTACTACGCTGACCGCAAGGTATTGGTGCTCGCCACGGTCGAGAGAGGCAGCAGAAGTCGCAACCGCACCGAGGCAGGCGGCGTGATGGACGACATGTACAACTTCGCCAGCCGCGCCACCAACGGACGATTCATGGGAGGGAAGCTCTTCACAGGTGGGCAAGACGACGCTGTCGGTGAGAATCGACAGCATCTCTGCCTGATACCGCACGCCGCGGCGGAGATGAATCAATGGAAGGCGGACAATACCGCCGAGTCCCTGAGCTGCTCGCTGCTGGCGTCCGTGCAGCTGAGCGCGGTAATGGTGAGCGACCATGGTGATCCTGCCCTGCAGGTCGCAGTCGTGTCGCGCCGCTTTGGCGTGGCACTGGCGGTGTTCCCGCTGCCAGGACGCCGTGGTGTCGCCCGCGTGTCGGCGTCACTTCTGCCGGTGCAAGTGCATCTATGCCGCCGCTGGGATGAGCTGCTGTGCGTGAAGCCCGCGGTAAACACCCAGCTGGAGGAAAGCGAAGGCGGCCGGAGCGACGCCAGTGCCATCGGAGGAGGAATCCCTAACTCGGTGTCGACATCCCCTCTGGTGCGCCGGTATAGAGCTTGGGTGGACACGGTGACACACTCGGCGTCGACGTACGCCTCGGTGCTGCTAGCACTGTGGGTGTGGTCACCGGCGTGGCCAGGGGAAGACGAGGTGAAGGGCGAGAAAGCCACTTCAGCAGCTGCAGCAGCGAGCCCAGTGCTCCTTCTCCAGCGTGGGCTTGCGCTCTACGTGCTGCACGTCCGTGGCGCTGCTGTGCAAATGTGCGCCTCCCTGCCGCACTGCTCACCCCTGCAAGTGGTGCCCTGCACATCGACGGTGGCGGCAGGTGGAAGGAGGGAACTCTATCTCCAGCATAGCACCCACCTCTCTTTGGTTGCACGTAGCCGACTACTGCGGCAGCTGCAGCTGCAATACACCCGGTACAGCAGCGCGCCCATCCCCGCGTCAGCAGCAAAAGGCGGCAAAGCGAAGTGGTTCAAGAAGTTCGTGCACCACGCACGGTCCAGCACCGCTGCGCGACTGCGACTGAAGGAGCAGCCGCACATAGTGGAGTGGCTGCAGCGCGTCTACGCCCCGGCGGTAAGCGACCTCGCCTACGAGTCCCCTTCCCAGTCTTCGGGCTCTGCGGAATCGACGCAGATGAGCGCGGTGCTGGGGCAGCTGACAGGTACCGGCACCACGCACATCGGTAGCGTGCTCCACGTGAACGTGACTCATTTGCTTCGCCTGGCGACACTTGCGGTAGAGGCGCTGGTGGCCAGTCAAGCCATGCAACAGCTCGTCGTCTCTGCAGGAACGCTGACTGCCTCGCTGCAGCAGAACCTGCAGCACATCACAACCGTCTTGGAGCGTAACAACGATGGAGACGACGACGACGACGGTGTAGCCGAGCCGAGGACTTTGCGGGGCAGCTGGGCTGTGGCGGAGGCACTGGCTCGACTGCCGCTGGCCTGTGTGACCTGGGCTCTGTCCCAGGAAGCCGTGCACGCTGCTGCACAAGCCGCGGCGCCGTCTAACGTAGCGCGCGAAGGGGTGCGGGACCCGTCGCGGCAGAGTTGCGCGTCAGCGGTACGGCGGTGGTGGTGGCTCGTGATGCGCTCCAGCTCCCTGGTCTTGGCTGTGAATAGGGCACACGCAGAGGAAGCGCATCGAGCGCTGAATCATGTCCTCGATGTAATCCCTGTCAACTCTGCGTTTCTACAGCCTATGTCGATGGCTGCCGGTGCCTCTTCGCCACCAACGTTGCGCAGAGATAACCGTGATGAGGCAGAGGCAGTGGGTGCTGTGACACAGGCACTCCTACTGTGCTCGCCGAAGCTTATGCCGCACAGCGTGCCGCAGCTCCTGCAATTCAGCGATGGCAGCAGCGCCTCTGTATCATCGCTGCTGCAGCAGCAGCAAAAACGTCTCCATGCGGCCGTGGCAGCAGCGCTTGAAACGCTCGGCGCCAAGGACAGCGAGGCGGGTGCCGATGAAACGGCTCCTCTCGCCTCGCTCTTCTCGACGGTCGGCATGGATGGCGTGCACTGGACGCACGCGGTGTACTACACAAATCTACTTGGACATCTGCGTCACCTCGCGTCACCGGAGGCGGCGATGGAGATGCCTGTGCGTGAGTTCGCGTCACAGTGCATCAAGAGCGCCGACGACGCTGTGGAGAGCGCTGCCGCAGCGATGCTCGAAGTCGCCACTGAGATCGTCGGGGTTTTGCTTGGTGACGTGGTCGATGTCTCGGCGGCGTCGCGCTCGCGTATGGCGACGGCCGTGGCGCAGAGCATGTGCAAAAGACATCAAGCGCTGCAGCAGCGTCACACTGGGGTGTCGAAGGGAGCCGCTGGTCGCAGCCCTGGGGCAACGGACGGGCCGCCGATGGAGGAAGACGCGTACTTCCTCGAGCACATTCCAGTGGATAAGCTGCGGCACTCCCTCTACGAGTCCCAGTGGCGAGACTTGTATGGTACCTTTGCATACCCAACCCGCTACTTCTTTCGCTCAACCATGAGGGTCCGTACAGGGAAGCCGGAAGAGTCCGCCGTCGTGACAGCAGCGCCGCTGCACTACACTGCGGCTGATCTACCGTATCAAGTGCTTTACGATTCACACAATACAGCAGCCATGCAGAGGATACAAACGCCACACGCAGACCCGAATGCGCCTGGCGCTATGGCGGCTACCAGCGGCCTCAATGATGGGCACAGACGCGTGATGAATGTGCTCCTGACAGAGCAGTCGGCGGCTAGTGGCAGTGCCGCGGTGGCTCCTCAGGCCGTGGAGCTGCTACCCACGTCATCCACACCCAGGTTTTCGCTGGAGCTCGGTGGAGAGCAGCACAGCGGCAGTACACAGCAGCAGTCCACTCCGCTGTCCTCCCGAACCGCAATCGCCAAGGAAGAGGACGCCCTACACGTGGCATACCGCGACGCCTTTGCGGCAGAAGATGAGAAGGAAGCCCAGGCAAGGGCGCAGCAGCAGCAGTGGTCGAATAGCGCCGGCTATAACCTGCACAACGACCCCCTCCTGCAGGAATTTAAAGCCTGGCTCAACGCCCAAGGCACAGAGGAGACCGTGAGCGCCTCCACCACACAGCGGCGCAAGCAGCAGGACGATGAGCGCCAGTGGGTGCCAAGCCCATCGGCCTTCGCCTCATCCACAAGACGCGTTGCACGCGATCACGGAGACCCCGCCGCCCCTGGGATCACCACCGGTAGCGCAGGTGCAACGGAGGTAGAGCCTGTCTCCGCCCGCCTGTATGACCCTGAGCCGACCCAGCAAGAGCTCTTTACGCGATTCATGTCGGACGACTGACGCGTCATGTCAATCGCTTGTCCTTCCAGCCCACCCTCGCTCCTCTTCTACAGAGCTGTCGACTGTGTGTGTGGGTGGGTGTGTGGAGGGAATGGGAGTGGGAGTGAGTGAGTGAGTGAGTTGATTCGTCTTTGGTTGCAGCGCCTTTCTTTGCGCGCCCCATTAGGCACTTGTTTAGAGGGAGGCCTTGACCACTGTTGCCGCGCTCTGTGCGGACCGAGGAAGAGGACGTAAGAGCACACGTACGAGTGAAAGAGAGAGGGAGAGGGGGGACACCAGAGGCAAGAAGAAACGGCCACGATGGATGGGGAGATGCCCCAACGCCCACAGCAATCCCCCCCCCAATGTGCATGCCTGTATGGGAGTGAGTCTCCTCTTTGGCCGCCCCTTGTCAAGTGTAACTATGGCGGAGCGAGAGACGCGTGCTCCGCCACAAACGCACCAAGCTGAAGTGTCGTTGAGCCGGTCTCTTCGCTCACTCTGCTCTCTTCTCCCCTCGTCTCTTGCTTCTCTTCGTCTGTTGCGGCGCGTGTGCGTGCGGGGCCACATTTTCCTCACACCCACATGCCGTGGCACCGAAACTGCCACCCACCCATGCAGAGACACCTGATTAACAACGGTGCAACTCGCGGGGCAGCAGGTGCCCCACGCCCACACCCCTTCTCTCTTTCTCGGTTCCTTTTTGAGCGTCCATGTCTGTGATCGGCGTCTTCACCAAGGGGCGGGCGACGGGGCACCCCTCGGTGGTGTCGGTGCTGCGCTACGTCCCACGCGCGCGCGTGCCGTGGCAGCCGAGCCGCTTCGGTCGCGAGAACCTCGCTGACGACGACATGGCGCAGCTCTGGGGCACGGGTCGCTACCGCACCGGGCCTGGTAACTACAACAGCGGCTACAGCACCAAGAAGACACACACGCTAGAGGACAACACCATCAGCATAATCCCGAAGCATGAGCTGGAGAAGTTCATGCCGGATATCTCGCTAGGGTCGAAAGCGCTCGTGACGCCGGTCTCGTTGATGAACGCCCGTAACGGCCACCGCGTCACCCACGACCTCATCCACTCCTACGACCCGTACATTGGCCGGCTGCAGAGACCCGCGGTGGTGGACCACGACAACGTTACTGTGGAAGACCCGAACCGTGTCGGCCTTAATGCCGCCACACTGGACTGCCGCGCCCGCATCTACCGCTGGCTCCGTCGCGGCCCGTTCTTTCAGGAGGACAACTACTTCCGACGCTCGACAAAGCTGCAGCGCAACGGCCCAGTTCCGGTCTCCGTGCACGAAGTTCCGCTAATGCAACGAATTATCCGCCTCGCCCGGGGGGGTCATCTGAAGGCGGCGTGCGAGGAATACCGGCGCGTGACGTCGGTGCCGCCGGTGGATGTGTATCGCGCGCTGACGGCTGCTTGCATCCCTGGCGCCAAGCTGGCGGATGCGATTGCCATCTTTGAAGATGGCAACTCGCGGCTCTTTTACGTCGCGCGAGATGGAGAAGTGCTGCATAACGTGCTGCGCTGCGCCATCCGCGCAAAGCACCGCGTGCGGGTGATGTGGGTGTACAACGTCATGGTGGGCCGCCGCTACGAGAACGTCATTGTAAGGGCAGAGGTAGACGTGATCTGGCGCTACCGCATCGCGAGTTTGGCGCTGGAGTACCTGCTGGACAACAACGCCGGCGAGGAGGCGCGCGTCGTGTACGACTACCTCGTGGAGAACAAGTTGGTGGACTGTGACCTGCACGTGCGACTCGGCCACGTCATACAGCAGGCGCTCAAGGAGGGGAAGACAGTGCACGTGCAGCAGGATGCCCTCGACGGTATGGCGTTATCGCGGAATGTGGTGGCTGTAGCGCCGCAGGTGGCCGTCGCGCTATACGCACGGTATCTGGAGAACATGAAGGAGGGCGCGGCCTGGACGGACGCGCGCGGCTTACCGCTGACAGACCCAACCAAGACAGACGCGGACACCAATGGCGCTGCAGCGGTCGCATGGATGAAGGCGGCTTTCCCAGATATCGATCCCGCCGCGGTACTGCGCCTCGCTCGCTTCCGCCGCAGCTCGAAGGATCTCATGGCGAAAGACAGGTCCGTCTACGTGCAGCGTGCGGCACAGTGGGTGGAACTGCTCAGCTCGGCACACCAGGCCCGCGAGGAGGTCCCACTTACGTACCTACGTAAGTCACGCCCATCGATTACCAACCCGAACGTGCGAGTGGCGTGGCTGCCGGAGCGGCAGCGCGCGCACGCGCTGCTCGCCAGCGATGAAGGTTTCAAGTTTGCCTACAGCGGGCCGCAGACCCGCTTTGTGGAGGAAACGTTTGCGTACGCCGAGAACACGCTGCAGAGTCGCTACCTTGCGCAGCAGCCCGTTCACACGGAAGTGACAGCGAGCGTGGCCCTGGGTGCAGCGGCGCTTGCGGTTGACAGTAGCAGCGGCAGCGCAGCACCTCACATTCCGGGGTCACCGGCAGTATCCCGAATCCTACACACCTCTGTCCTCGTTGATGGGTCGCTAAGCGGCAGCAGCGGTAGCGGTATTGCGGCGCTGCGTTCTGGAGGCAGCGAGTCTGTCAAGGCAACGGCGAGCCCTACAGCGGGCATCAGCGGTCGACCGTCGTCAACGAGCGGTAGGGCTGACTTGGACGACGCACACTTCTAGGTTGGTGCAGGACAGCGCTCGTGTGTGTGTGTGTGTGTGCGTGGCTAACGTGGTATCTTTTTCGTTGGTTTGTTTTGGTCTCTTTCACGTATGCGCTGATGTCCTGGGGCGTTGTGGCTCCAGCTGCTGTGCGATGTGTTGGGGGAGGGAGGAAGGGAGGGGGGATTTACGTGTCCATCACAGGCCTAAGTATGCCATCATCCTCCCTGTCGATGGAAGAAGAGGAAAGGGGGTATCCGTGCGGCTCGTGTGTGTACCTCTCAGGCTGCCCCACCCCTCCTCCCACCACGCACACGCGCGGAGAGTGAAGTCCTCAAGGCAAAGAGGCACCTGCACCGGAAGTGATAAGAAGAAACGACCCTCCTCACCCGTGGCCATGCAAGTTTGCAGTCCTCTGCGCGCTGGCCCATGCAAAGCTCCTCCTCTCGGCTTTTTCTCCTGTGACCAATGCACAATACATACGTGTATGTATTGTGCATCGATTACCGGATGTCGTCTGCCTTCCCTCTCTCCATCGCGCTCACTCGCCGCGTACACACCAAGTGCGGCTGCTGTTGCCGGTGTCTGATGCCCCCCTCCCTCACCTCCCACCACCATCACTCACCCATCTTCTCAGTCAGCTGAAGTACAGGTGGTACACACAACACATAAGCCATACGCACACATACCCACATATAGAAACTCCACATTGAAGGGACGCTCCTTGTAACTCAGAAGTGACACTCGCTCAGCACCGTTCCTCCCCCCCCATACACCCTATCTAATTCCCCACAGCTCAGAAGAAATCACGAGGAGGTGGACAACAATGTTGAACCGGCACGGCACACGGCTGGACCTCGGCACTGCCGAAGACATTGCCGAGCTTAACGCCGCCGAGTCACTTTTGCGAACCTCCTACAAGTCTTCCACTGTGGTGGGCAGCAGCAGTGGTGGTGGTGTTAGCGGTGTGAACCCTGGGATCCGCGGTGGTGGTTACTACACACGTGCGACACCCTCTGCGCTCGGGCACCTTCAGGCCAGCGACAACGACACCTACGGCGGTGGTGTCTCGTCGATCGGTGCAGGAAGCGTGGGCGCATGTGCTTTTTGTGCCTCCCCACCCAGGACCGCCACAGTAACCACTGATTTTTCCGGTCCAGTGGTTGGTGGAGTTACGAGGAGTAGCGTCGGCAGCACTTCCGGCACGGCGGCAGCAAGCGGCGCCGCTGCACCGCCGCACGTGAACCTTGGCTACTTCACCGGGCATCGCAGTAGCAGCCTCAGCCCCGCTGGGATCGCACCAGCCCCCTCCGCTGCCAGTGCCTACGCACAGCGAGTTCTTTATGCTGACGGACATGCCAGAAGTGAAGAGGGAAGCCCTTCCGGCCGTACCGTGGGGATGAGCAGCGCTGGAGCAACTGGAGTGGTGCCGTCCTCGAGCAGTGGCATGCGAGCAGCGGCGCCGGCCTTCTACCGCCCTCAGATGAGCATGGAGGGTGCCATGTACCGTGCAGGCACGGCCACAGTCTGTGGGGCAGAGGAAGACAAGGACCGTGAGGGCAGCGAAGAGATAGCGGAGCCGGAGCCCGACATGGAGCGCGGCCGATCCTCTGTACACGGATTTTTTTCCCCTCCTAGGATGGTGACTTCACACTCTCCCACGGTGGCCACCGCCGCCGTCGACGCCCGCTTTACTCGTCCGCAGCAGCCTTACCGCGAGCATGGGTCGCCTTACACATACCATCCCCCGCACGACTCGGTAGCGTCAGCCCGCGCAGAAGTCATGCGCGGAGGCAGAGGCGGCGGGCAAGGAAGACGTGGAGATGACAAGGAGGACAGCGAAGAGGCTCCAGCGCGGCCGAGCAGAGTGTCGGGACGCCATCATTTCCTACAGACTGATACGCCGTGAGCATTCATCGATTCCACACAGCCTCCCCGCCCCTTCCTCAGCCCCCGTCTTGATTCCGCAGGTACGCACGTACACCCTCAAGAGGGGGAGGGGGCGGACGGCGTTGAAGTGTGCCTGCGTGGCGGAAGCATGAACGAAGTGATGAAGGCAACAGAAGACGCTGTGGTGTGGAGGTAGTCGTGGTGCGCTCTACCCTCTACCTGTGTGTGGGGGAGAGAGAGAGAAGGGGGGCGATTGTCCCTCCCTCTCTCTCTCCCTCACTACCCGCGGCTTTTCTATCGCCACCGATGCCGTTCCTTCGCTTTGCTCTCGAGATGGATGCAAAAATGCACCAGGTAATAGCGCACAAGCCTACAGCCAACATAAAAGAACACAGAAGCACACGCACCTGTGAAGTCGTCAATGTCCGTGGGTGCGCTTGCTGGTCAGTGCCCTTCAAACGAAAAACGAAGGAGGGCAAAGAGGACCAGACCCGTCTCTTCTCTTCCTCACTGTCTGTCTTGGCCACCACCCCCAACCCCCTATCTCGCACCTGTGTGTGCGTGTGTGTTGCTACACTGTGCGTTTAGGCTGAAGGCTGGAGAACGAGTATAAGTGTGCACCACCACGATGAAGACGACCACCACCATCACAAGTGGGCTCTGCCATTCTGCTGCTGTCCACGCACCGACACACACGCATTTACGCAACCCACGATGCTCTCTCCACTCCTACATCCTTCCTCCCCCTCCCCGCTCCTTTCTTCGGTCTTTGGCGTCCTACTTCGTTGCTTTTCGTGTTGAACCGGATCCCTGTGCGTGGGCACACACACACACCTCCTCCTCTCTCGATAGATAAGCAGGTGGCAGTGGGTACGCATCTCTGCCAATATCGTCTTCCGATCCTTGAGAGCTCCCGTCTCTCTTCGGCTCGCGCTCTCTGCTCACGCCTTCCGACTTTCAGCTTATCGGCGATTCATCTCCACCTCTGTGCATTGCGTGGATGGGTGCACCAGGAGAAAAGAAAAGAGAATCAAATTCCCAAAAATGACGACTGAGGAGAAAAGCGAGGGGAAGTAGCAGCGTCGGAGACGAGAGGAGGTGTGTTCGACGCAGGCTTACCGCGTCAGGCTCGTTCCGCTCTCTGCGGCTTCGTTTCCCCTCCTCCCGCATTCCTTCTCAGCTGAAGTACGTTGTTTCGCAACCGTCGCTGCCCTATGTGAGCACAGCTTTTCAGCTCATACGTGTCTCTCCTGTTCTCTCTCTCTCTCCTGCATCACCTTCGCGGTTTCACCTCTTTTCCCCTCCCCGCCCCCTATCTTCCTCTCAGCTCTTCCCTCGTAGTTGCTCCTGTCTCCTCACCTTTGCCTTTCTCTATCAAACCTATTAGTACCACCACTGAAGCATCTAAGGCATCAGCACCACAGCCAACATCCAGAGGAGCGTCACTGAGGCTCCCGCTCCCCCACACACAGACACAGAAACACAGGCATACACAGCTATAGTTATACGCACACATACGCACGTCAGCAATCCACCCAGCCCTCGCAGCCCCCCCTCCCACCTCCCTCCCTCCCTTCCCCTTTTACCCACGCGCCATTGTAAAAATTACGACCGCATAAACAACAGGAGAAGGAAACGCTCAGAAGAGACGCAGACGCCGCGATGAACTTCCTTGGCGCTTCTATCCGCAAAGGTGGCATCCACCGCAAGGACAGGGGATTCTCGTCCAAGAATAAGGTGCAGCAATACCACGACGATGGAACCGAGTCCATCATCGTCATGGGCCGCCCGTTCCGCGTGCTGCAGAAAATCAGCGACTTACCGCCGCCGTACATGGTAGGTCGCCAGCGCTCCTCCAAGTACGGTGAGGGCGGTAGCTCCTATGTTTACCTGGTGGAAAACTCGAGTCACCTCCCCGAGTTCCCGCGGCATATGGCGCTGAAGCGGTCGTTCTTCGGGGTCGACCAGGTTGCGGAGGCGCACAAGGAGGTCGATATCGTCTCTCGCATCTCTGACAAAAACATTGCACGTGTGTTTCACAGCGAGATCTCGCGCAATGAAGGACGCCTCGGCGTCAGCATTGCGATGGAGTACTGCTCCAACAACCTTTACCGCCGCATCCGCAGCAGCACCGGCACCGGCGCCGGCACCCGACTGACCGAGGGCGAGATCTGTCACGTCTTGTGCGCCGTGACGAGCGCTGTCGGATACCTGCACACGCAGCAGCCACCCATCACGCACCGTGACATCCGCCCCGAGAACATCCTCATCAACAACAAGCGCACTGGTCCCGCGGCGTACAAGCTGACGAACTTCAGCAACGCCTCCACGGAAGCGTACCACTGTGAGACCCGCGAGGAGGCGAACATCGCGATTGCGGATATTCAGATACATACAAGCCCGGCCTTCCGCTCGCCGGAGATGTCGGACCCGTGGAGCAAAAAGCGCATTTGTGAGAAGGCAGACATGTGGTCCATTGGCGTGCTGCTCTACTACATGATGTACCTGCGCCTCCCCTTCGACCCAAGCACCAGCTTTAGCAAGGAGAACTGGGTCATCCACTACCCCCACGAAACGATAGGCTCCTACACGGGGTCGCTCCACGTCATTCTTGAGCACCTGCTGGACCCCAACCCGGACTCCCGCTGGGACGTCTTCGCGCTAACCAACTACATACGCTTCGACGAGGACTGCAGCCGCCACCTCGGCACCTTCTGTTTCACCATGACCGAGTGGCCGGAAGGGTGGGAAGAGCAGGAGGTGAGGGTGGTGGGACGCAGCGCGCCGCCGAAGGCTCCGCGAGTCTCGTACAGCAGCCCCAGGCGCGAGCAGCTGGGCAACCTCGGCGACGGCTATGGCGACGGCTTCAGCTACATCAAAAATGACTACTCCACTGGTCGCTATGATATCCCGCCCTCGTCCACTGTGCGAAACCGCGTTAGCGGTGGCAGTGTCGATGCAGTGCAGGAGGCGATGATAGTCCTCGGTAGCGACCCAGTCGATGACGACCCCGAGTTGGCTGAGTACCGCAAGCAGATCGTCAAGGAGCAAGAGGAGGCGTGGGAGCAAGCCAAGGCGGAGGCTGGTTACCGAGCCTCTCCGCCAGCAAATTCCCAGAATAACGACGCGGAACCTCCTCTCACCGATAATGCAGACAACGAGACCGAGAAGAAGGACGTCTTTGACGACCTCTTCGCTGCTCCGCCTCCGGTACTGGACCCAACTCCTCCTATCACCAGCTCCTCAGCGCCGCTCCCGACTCCTCAGCAGCCGAAGGAGGACATATTCAGCACCGATGATCTTTTCAGTGCTTCGGTGCCACAGGCACAGTCGTCGCCCTCGGTGATGATAAACCCCTATGGCCAAGCCCCTCACCCGCAGCAGGCGATGGCGATGAGCGGCTGGAGTAGTGGGGCACCTGTGATTCCCAGTGGCGGGTATCCGATGCAGCATCAGCAGCAACAGGCTCCCTGGGAATATGGCGGCGGCAACCCAAATGTGTACGCTCCTCCGCAGCAGGAGGGATTTCAGGGTGGGTACCCAATGCAGCAGCAGCAGCAGCAGCAGCAGTCCATAAACTTTATGGCCCCTCCCCCAGGCCAGAAGGCGACGAACGCTCCCCCAGTGCTGGACACAACAAAGCCGGCATCCCCCAAGAAGGACCCCTTTGCTGATCTCTTCAACTAGGTGAAATTTGTATGAGCGCGTGGACATGGGGATTGGAGTGAATAAACTGAGGAAGAGTAGAGCGAAAGGGTCAGGTAGGTACGGTGATGTACAAGTTGCGGGAGGAGGGGGGTGGTGGTCGCTCTCACCCCACCACCACCATCAGCTCCCCGCGTGCTCGCTAAATGTGAGAAACCCCTCGATGGCGCACACGTTCACCCTCGGTCATCCTCGCCACCTGCACACCCCCTTCGACGGCAATCCACCTTCCCTTCTCCCTCTCCCCGCCCCCCCCCCCGTGCCCTCATTTGCGAGGTTGTGAGGGCCTACTGTACTAACTTCGTGCTTCGTTTCTTTTCGCTTCTCTGACTCGGCCTCTACGTGTGCGTGCGTGCGTGCGTACTCTTCTATTTCTGGATTTTGTCGTTTCTCCTCTCTCCCTCTCTCTCTCTTTCTGCGTGCGTATGTGTGCGTGTGTTCGCCTGTACGTGGTGCTTAGTCGCCTTCTCTCTGTCCATGTGTTCTCTCACGTGGTCTGTCTGCGATTGCCAGAACAGTGGCTGTGTGTGTGTGTGTGTGTGTGTGTGTGTGTGTGTGTGTGTGTATGGTGCTGCTCTCCTTCATCTACTTCTGCTTTTTCCTCTCCTCTTCGTCCTCTCTTCGCTCTCCACCACCACCACCCCTTCTCACTATTTTTATGTTACTCCGCCTTGCCTACACTTTTATTGCTTTGAAAACGAGCGTCTCTCTTTCCCTATTCAGTTTTGCATATCCGTGCGCGCTCATGACTGTCTGTGTGTGTGTGTGTGTGTGTGTGTGTGTGTGTGTGTGTGTGTGTGTGTGTGTGTGTGTGGGGAGGGGGGAGGGGAGAGAAGAACGAACACCG
>NC_025860.1:317316-335930 GCF_000755165.1 Leishmania panamensis | reverse complement strand
TACGTTACGTTACGTTACGTTACGTTACGTACGTTCGTTCGTTCGTTACGTTCGTTCGTTCGTTCGTCGTCGTACGTCGTCGTCGTCGTCGTCGTCGTGTGTGTGTGTGTGTGTGTGTGTGTGTGTGTGTGTGTGTGTGTGTGTGTGTGTGTGTGAGGGGGGGAAGGGGGGAGAGAAGAGAAACACCGCTGTAGAGCAGCAAGTGTCCCTGTATCAGCCACCTTTGCAAGTGGGACTTCAAGACAAGAGGCCACGCCACACACGCACACACACGCGTCACGCATCTCTATTCGAGCTGTGGTTTGTCCGTCTTCTCTTGGTGCTATTTTGGGGAGTGCTTGTTTGTTTCGCCTCGCTAGTGCGCCTGGATTCTGTCTCTGTATCGGCACAGGTGTGCGTGTGCCTCCCTCTCACCTCACCCCACCCCTGTCCTTGGCCTTTTCTTGGCAGAGGATGAGGAAGTCCGTGCGGGCGTGGTGGAAGGTAGGAGGAGAGAGAAGAAGAGGGGGGTACATGAGTTCGAGCTCGCTATCGGTATAAATGCCCCGGAAGGATGATTATGTACGTGCTTCGCTGTGCTTATTTTTCTAGCTTCTTTCATTGGTGTGGCGTAATGCTGGTCCTCTGCTTGTGGCGCCTTGTGTTACTGCCGCTGTCGCTCTAATCACATTGTCTACTTTTTCCCTGTTTCTCCGCTGCGTGTTGATTTGTTTTCCTCTGAGATAAATCGCGGTACGCCCTCAACTGCTTAGCTGACGAGGGTGGGAAGGTGGGTGAGCACACAAAGACGCAAGTGGCTTGGCCTCTACAGGGGGCTCCTGAGCGTACGGATGTGCCTGCAGTGGTGGTGCACCACCGCAAGTGCACTGAATGTGCGAAACTCTGGGAGGGGGGATGCGGCAGCATGAGAAAGGCTGTTTATTCGGGAATGGTGGTGGTAAGCCCTGCATCTCCCGCTGCTGTTCTCGTACACGCAGATCCCCCCCCCCGTCCTTCCCTTGCCCACCTTCACGGGTTGCCGTGGCGTTTCATTCAGCATGCGGTGCCTCAGCAGGTGTGTACGAGGGGTCCACGGAGGATCCTGCACACATACAAGCGATTCTCTTCGGCGTTGCCTCTCAGGGCTTTGTTCCGTATTGACTGGAGACGTGAAGTATTGTTGAACCTCTTCTCCTCCGGCCTTCTTCATTTCTGTGTCTTTTACCTGCAGAACGCGCTACACCCACGACTAACGATCACGGCGGACATTTTTGCCGCAACCCCTTGGGTCTCTTTCCCGTGCCGGTCTCTCTCTCTGTGTGCGTGCGTTGGCCGGAGTCTCTGCGGCCACCGCGCCACTACTCCTCATATTTCTCCACGCCGTGCACAGCGCTGCTCTTCGCCATCTCGAGCACTACCTCGCCTCCTCTCTTCTCGCCCTCCCTCCCTCCCTCCCTCACCACCACCACTGTCCCAGTCCACTCCACACCCTCTGACACCCCCATGTCTTTCAGCCGTGTCTTTTCAGTTCACCTTTGTCAGTAGGACCACCACCATCACTACTGCTGCCACTGAAGGGCGGACATGACAACGAAAGACGGCTGGACTTTTACCCCTCTTCATCCACACGCCCGCCGAGACTGACACACAGACACACACACACACACAGAGAGAAAAAACGAATACGGTCAGGTGTGTGGTTCTTCGCTCCCGCATTCCTCACCTCTCCCATATCTCCCTCTCTCTGATGACGGGGGACACCCCGGTCCGTGGGCTCCCGGTGCCCGGCACCCCCCACCCCACCCCCGGCGGAGACAGGACCAGGCACCCACGACGCAGCGGCACCGGGCGATGGGGCCTGCGACAGCCCGGGGTAGAGAGTGGGGGTTGACCTCCTGTGGTAGGGCTGGGAATGGACGTGAAGAAATGATCTTTACGCGTCTCTGCGCTTGGCTGCCCCGCGTTCTCTCTTTGTTGTTGAGTTTTTTGAAACTGCATGCGCCTCATTTTGTTTACTATTCTCCTTTGTTAGCTCTGTTCCTCCGTGTGTGTCTTAACGAGTCTCTCCAGCCTTCAGCTCGGCATGCCACCCTTGTGTGTGTGGGGGGGGGGGGGGGTATTCGCCCTCGCTTCTCTCTTTGGCTTCTCCTTTGTTGTTGCCGTTGTGGCCTGTGCGCCCACTGTACGGCTGTTTTCCTCTGCTGCCTTTTCTGCTTCCCCCCCCCACCCTTGTTGAGGTGGTTGGTTTGGCCAAATGTGCACCACAGCATACCGCCGCCACTAGTCCCTGCTGTGTTGTGCATGTAAGGAGCCGAGATGTGGGGTCTGAAAACCTTTGAAGACGTCCGTGGAGTGCTCAGCAACACCAACTAGTGTGGTAAAGAGAGTTCTATCGTTGCTGGCCTGTGTGTAGATGTAGGTGTAGGTGAGCAGCACAGTCACAGAACACGTCTCTCTAATCCTCCCCCCCTCATCTCGACGCTTCACCATCGCGTGCGTGCGTGTTCGCCTGTCATGTCCTTCTCTCTTCTCTTTATGAGCCTCAGGAGTTCAAGAAAAGGAAGTGGTCGTAGAGATGCGTGCTTGGTGGGGGGGGGCTAGTTTGAGTGTTGTTCATTTAATTCCCCCTTGTAAGGTAGACAGTGAAGGAAATGCGTGCGGCTGTATGTTGCGCGCTCACTTACTCTCTTTGCCGTGCGTGCACACACACACACGTTGGGCGGCTGTGTCGTTGAGGAGCAGAGAGTCATCATGAATGCAGACATCATTTATTTCGTTTTTCTTAGGCGAACACCTCCTTTCTTTCCTTCTATTGGTCACCCTTCCCTGTTCCGCTACGGTGCTCTCCTGTCGACACGCGCGCCTTCTCTGCTGACGACCACCACCCCCACCCACCCATTCCGGATCGAAGCACATTTCAGAACAACATCCGTTTCCCGTGCGTAGCACAATAACAAAGTCATATAGCTACACTGTTCCTGCCCGCCACGGCTTTTCCCTAGATCAAGATGGAGAAACTTGTCCGTGCCAGTATGAACTACACTATCTTTGGCTTGGCCTCTGGTGTGTACTGGCGCGAGCTCACGAGGCACCTCAAGTATGTGAGCAACGGCACCTCGCAGCTTCGTGTCATGCACACCCACTGCTTCGCCCTCGGCAGCTTTTTTTTCCTGTTTGTTCTTTTGCTGGAGAAGTCCTTTGCCCTCACTAAGCAGAAGAACTACAAGAAGTTCTACGTTACATACAATATCGGTCTCGGCATTACGCTCATGATGATGATGATCCACGGCACCCTGACCGTCGTGGGAAAGGATCAGAATAGCCGTCTCATCTCGTGGACCGCCGGAGTGGGCCACATCTTCATGAGCGTCGGCTTTGGTTACTTCTATAACGTCCTCATGGGTGCTGTACGTGCATCGGGTGTCAAGGCGAACAAGACGGTGACGGCAAGCGCGTGAGTTTGTGGAAGCAGAGGAACCAACTTGGAAAAGCCCCGTGTTTTTTCTCTGCGTTTTCGTTTTTTCTTTTGAGTCGTCTAAAGCACCTCGCCCTCTCCTGCACACGAACACACTAAACCACTCAAAACTTTCGCTTTGGTTTCTTTTTTACACCACAGGTCCCCGCCTGCGCGCCTCTCCCTATTCCTCCCCTCCTCCCCCCTTCAGCTGCGGCGTGGGTCAGCGTCACGAGGGAAAAAACGAGGCACGAAAAGCCATTCATTCTGTTCCACCTTACACATACACACCGCCTGCCGTTTGTGTGTGCGACTACGTACGCGACCATGTGCATCAGGCGCTGCCTGTACAAGCTCTCCTCCCTCATTTCCTCTAGTCATGACTTTAGTTTTCCGATCCCCCTCCTCCTCTGAACTCCCTACAGACGCGAACCTCCTCAGAGATAAAAATGAGTGCACTGATGTGCTCGCGTGCACACCCCATTCGAGCACAGGCACGCACCGCTATGGCCGTGGGTTTCACCAAAGGCGCTTCCAGCACACGCGAGTGTTGGTCCAAAGCCCTCCCGCGAGAGCGGCACCCCCACGACCTTCCTAGGAAACCCGGTCCGAGAATCCTTCGGAACACTCCGCCATCCTTCAAATACCATCATGTGTCCATAATTGGCTTTCAGTTCTCGGTAGTATAGTGGTTAGTATACCCGCCTGTCACGCGGGTGACCCGGGTTCAATTCCCGGCCGGGAAGCTTTTCAGGTGTGACGTCATGAGGGGGAAAATTCCGATGCCGGGGATCGAACCCGGGTCTAGCGGGTGAGAGCCGCTTGTTCTATCCACTATACCACATCGGATGCGAAGTCTCGTGGGCACGTGAAGGAGTTCCCTAGTGAAGCTCCCTTCTAACCACCGTGACCCGAGGGTGCGGCGAGCACGACCATGCCAAGGAGAAAACACCACATCCCGCCCGATTTGCGAAAAGGACTCACAGGCTTAGTGCTGATGTCGGTGTTGGCTCGGGAACCTTACGTGTCGTGCTCTTTTTCGCTCTTTCACTGCGCCCCGGCTGAGAAACCCGGGCGGGGGCCCGCGAACCGGCCCCTCTGCCCCTGGCGCCCGCCGAAGCTCCAGACCCCTCCCAGCAAGACCACCAGACATAAAAAATATATTATAATAATAACCAGAGGAACTCCAAACACAACATTTGGGACTCCGCCACAACCGGGAGGGGAAACAACAATTTGGGGGGCCCTGGGCTAAGAAAACGCCACCGCTAGAGCATCCCGCAGCACAGGCCGCCAAAACCCCGCCACGCAGAAACAACCCCGCGAGGTTTTCGCCGCCAAAAAAAACCCACAGCAACAGCCACAAATAAAAATTCGCGGCACATTTCTCATGACAGCAGCTCCGCTGAGTTCCCTGATTGCGCCGTCTATGCCGGAACACCATCCACGCCTCCCCCTTTGCAAAAATACGGCTGTCATGTACGCCGCTTCACTGCATACGCGCGCCTGGGGCAGCCCCGAAGCCCGGAAATACCAAGGGAATTTCTGGGGGCGGGGTGCGCGTTGATCATCGTTACGCCCGAAACACCGCCCCGTTTTGGGGAAGCAGGAGCAACCCTCAAACAAAGCCCCCGAATCCATACCACAGTTCAAGCAGCAGCGGTGGCCGAAACCTGCGCGCCATCCTTTTTTCCGTGCGCGCGCCATAAAAATCCAGCTTGAACAACCGAGAAGCTGGGCGCAAAATCGGCGTGCCTGCGGCGGGGCGAAAACAGCCGGCGCGCGCACCCTCCGGCGCCGCCGCCCTACGGCACGGAAGCCCCGCAGCCGGTGCCCAGCGGGCCACGAAAAGGGCAACCTATCCCACAACAGGGTTTTGGAAGCGAAACAAAGAGGTTTTAACCCCGCCCGAAACAATAAAACGAAAACCCCGCACGACACTCCGGCCAAGGGCAGGAGACCCCTCCCCGCCGCCCCAGAAGCCCCAGCAACTCATTAAAAAAGGGAGGTGGGACCCCGCACACACCAAAGACGCCTCACGCCAAAACAACCCTCTGGGAGCGAGTTCCGAAATAACAACGGCCACCCGTGTTTTTTAAGACGTCGCGGCGCAGGGTCCGCGGCGCATGCCCCCGCGAACAACAAAGCCCCCCCCCTCCCAAGAAGCCCCAGAAAGTCACAACAAAGAACGAAAATACAAAATTCTCGTCCCCATATTTTTCTTCTATTCGCCCCTGCGTTTTGAGGGAAGCGATGGGGTTGATAGCCCACGCGGCCTCCACGAATCGAATGAGCCGCTTCGGGCGAAGAAAGCACCAGAAAAGCTTACGACTGATCATTCCAGCCGTGATTGCACTTCGCGAAGCACTCAGCAAGAGCAAGACACAAAAGGACGTGGCTGATCGACCCGTCCACCTCAGGAACAGGGTTGGTGGTCCAATTTGGGACCGGACAAGAAGAGAACGCCCAACGCGGCGCCACGCTCTCCCTCGGCACGCGCAAAGGTTGAGGGGACACCGTATCACATGGTTTACCCTACTTATTCTTAAGGAGGACGTGCGGCCACAGAACGGACACGCGTACACTCCATCCAACTGCAGGGGCTGTTCACCACGTGTGGATGTTACGTGGTTTTGTGACACCTGGAAGTCGCACGCGGCGATTCCGCGCTATGTGCATGTTTCCGGAACCCTTCAAGTCCAAAGATTTCTTGGCTCCCCATTCCCCGTTGTCAGCGTACCGCGCCAAGCCGCAGCCTTCCCTGCGATGGATTTCGCCAACGACAGCAATTTTCGCATTTTCCCGTAGCCCGGAATAGCCCACCGAAGCGGGGCTGTTCGCCACAGCAAATTTTCCCTAACCCTGCATCCCCCGAAAGGCCCGGGGGGGAAAGGCCGGGGGGGGGGCCGGCCGGAAGACCGATCGCCACACAAGCGGAAGCGACCCACGCCCCCCCAACCGCGTATTCCATTTTCCAACAAGTCCTCTTTTAAGGAAGGGGCGAAGGCCAATGATGCAGAAAGTCTTGATTTTTGGCGGGGCATAGTGATCTTTAGAAGTCCCTTCAACCGCGGCCGTATTGGCCACCCCGTCGCAAGGAATCCCTTCGCGAATGCATACGAACGCCGGGGGTGAATTCCCCACCCGTTGCTCACCAAGAATAGTGGGCAATACCAGATTTCGCTCAACAGCAAAGGTTTGGCGCAAAGGACCTCCCCCTAGGGAAGCCGGAGGGGATTGGCCATCGGCTACGTGAGGAACAAACCGCCCCTCTCTCGGCACAGCCCCCGGAATGGCAAAGGCGAGCTTCCAAAGACCCCTGCGCATAGCAATGCTCTCCGCCCTGCGGCTGCTAGCTAGGGGGCCAGGCTCAAGTGATGGTCCGTTTTGCAGTCGTGCTAAATTGGTTGCGTGGCTGTATGGGGAGGCAGCCGCGCAGTGCCTAGTGACGGGAGCGCCGCCCGCTGTGGCTGTGGCGTGGGGTGCTCTAAGACGGCCGCCAGGGGCACCCGTCGGCGCGATTCGTTTTATAATAACAAGACCGCCCTCCGCCAAAAAGCGCGAATGATTCAAAGAGAAACCAATGCGGTGGGTTCACCCCGCGCGAACGCGCGGCTCCGGTACGTGCGTGGGGGTTTTTCCAGGGTCCCCGCGCGGGATGTTGGCGGGGGCCCTTTCCCGAGGACCGCCTGGAAACAAAAACACCCGTCCACGCACCCCCCCCGCCGGCGGGAACGGTGCCGCGGCCAAGGGGGTTCCAAAAAGGCCTTTCCAGCCACCGCAAAGTTGGAGGTTCGCAGGGCATGGGCCGTCCTCGCGATATCTTTTTGCGCCAGGGAAAGGGGTCGCATTCCAAAAACACCGACCTTCATCACAAGCAGGGGCGCCCCCAATGTCGTTTCGTTTCCCTGATCCCGAAAGGCTTTTTAAGAACAAACAAAGTGTCGGGGAGGGGCGGCGCTTTTTACACGCGCGTCTGCGGCGCGAAGGCGGCGAAATAGTGCCCGCATACTTTTCTGCGCCGTTTCTTTGGCGCACTTTAATTCCCCGGTGGCCACCTTTAAAGGGGAAAGGTATTGTGACGGCCTTCCGCTTCACGGAAATCAAAAAGGTCGTGCCCCATCCTCTGAAAAATTAAGGGGGAGAAGAAATGCCACCGTCCTGTGTGATAGGGTGCTCGCGAAGATACTGATTTCTTGATGACAAGTAAAGGGCGAGAAGGGAGAAAGATTTGTGGAAGGCAGATGGGTATGGAGAGAGTCTTCGCGACCCCATTGGGAAGCGGCAAGGCAGGCACGCAACCACGACCGCGGCGCCGCGTCATGATTATGCCGCCGGCCTCCTCTACCGCGTTTAGTCGCGCGAGGAGCACATCAAGTCGTCCTGGACTTCTTTCGTGTGCTTTTTCTTATGGCTTGGCACCGGTACCGGGGAAGCCTCCCCCACCGGGTGCCCATTCATTACGGTCAGAGGGCGGCATGCCAAACGGACATGCGGGGAGTCGCCAGAAGAAAGGAAACGAGTCGGTCAGCCACCGAAAAAACAATCAAGCTACCAGCGCCAGCTCCAGCGGGGCACGTAGGGACGCACGTACACGAATCCCGGCGGCGCTGCGGTCGGCAAATCTACAAAAACGGAAGCTACAGAACCCGAAGGGATCGCTGGGAACAATCGGGGACCCATGTCGCAGAGGAAACTACAAAGTCAAAACTACCAACGCACAAAAGTAGAAAAACAGGGTGGGCTGAAAAGAAAGGGGAACTGGGTGGATGATGGGCGCGCCCACTCGCTTCCAATCGTGTCGTCCGCGAGGGTCTGTGCTGTCCCAACCCGTTCCCGCACCGGACTCGTCGCGGTTCCAATTTTCACCTCACCAACACCGAGTCTCGGGGCGACGCTGGGTCCGACATCCGCGTAAAAGCAGGGCCGAGACCCGATTTGAAAACGGTGCATCTCGCGCGCCTTCGGGGACGAGTCCCCAGGTGAAGACCGTTAGGGTCCATTTTCAGGGAAGGGAGAAACAGCTTAGCGCCAGGCGCCTGCCATCAGGAAGGAAAAACAAGAGACAATGAACAATGATTAAAAATGAGAAATTTAAAATGAGAAATCACTTGAAAAATGATCTGAAACGAAAGCCATTCATGTTAGGAAAAAATACAACTCGCCTCCTGCGTTGGTAGGCTCAACTTGCGGTTCGTCCACGCCGTGGTCAGCACCCGCACCCTCCCGCGGTTCCCGGAGCACACACACACCTCCGCGGAGGGAAACGGTTCGCCGTTCTGTGGCCTTCCGGTCCGTCCCGGACATCCGAGAGATTCATGTCTAGGGTTGGGTGGGTGGGCGTTTTTCCGTCGCTGGCCGCATGAACTCCACTTAGTGTGGTTACTATATACATTTGGAGAAGAGATAAAGGGACAAAAGTAAAGGAATAATTCATAAGAAACAGATGCAGGAGTACATATTTGCCGACCTGTGGCCATAATTTCCAATCGGGAAACATTATGGTACACAGACGGTCACACATCACAAGTGGAAGTGAGGAGTCGGTTTCCGAGACACACACACTCACTCAGGATTCCTTTTCCACGGATACAAGAAACCGATTCAGCTATCGGTCAATTTCCCACATCCAACACCACATCCCACCAACCCCCCCCCCTATAAGGTCAAGTGCCATTCGATTGCCTTTGTGGTTTTACACGCCGCCAATTGAAGCTGAGGGTTCCTACCCTAACCAATAGGCGGAGGACACAATTTTCGATGAATGCACTCACAGCGAAGTTAGGAAAACTTTCGGGAGACAAAAACACAAAAAGTGGCCGACACGAAACAGCGACACGCCTATGGAAAAAAGGAAGCGGGGTACCGAATGAAAAAAACCCATTTTGTGACCCCTGATTCCTCAAAAACACCAGCTGCATGGAGACAAATCCTGTTGATTGGATCGTTCGAGTGTAAAAAAGAAACGGACACGTAGACGAACGGTGAAAAATACCGGTGCGTTTTCGGCGATCTCGCGCTTGGCACCTTTCACGCCGCCATCGCGAACGGGTGTGCTTTCGAAACCGGCGCGGCAAATGGTCCTGGGTGGGCGAAAAACTTTTTTCGCTTGTTGTCTTTTGTGTCTTCCTTTGCGGCTTCATATCCGCCGCCGCTGGTGTTTTGGGGGCGGTGCGCCACCGCGTCCGGGAAAGAAGGGCGGCGGGCCAGGCACAGCGACCCTACGCAAAGCATGGGAAAAGACAACAGCGGGTGGGGGACGCCTTTCCCTTTTCGCGTTCCCAATAGGGCCGCGCGCGTGGCCCGTATACAAAGCCGGGGAAATTGGACGGTTGTTTTCCGGCCCTTCCGAAAATGCGCGGCGCGGGCCGGTTCGCTATGCGCCCTTGGTCGGGAGGCCTGGGTCTCGGAGGCTGTGGTGGTAAAACTTGTCTGCAATTTGTGCTTTGTCAGGGGGCCGCCTTCCGCCTCGCCTGCGTATTTGTCGCTTGTTTTCTTTTCTGGCGGAGATTTCCTGAACTCCTCGATCCCCAAGTTTCGGCAGCAAACGGGCGAGGAAGGATGCATTAATTAATATCGTTGCGGAGGGGAGAAAGGAAACCCTGTATTTCTTGCTGGTGTTTTGCCCGTCTCGTTGCCTCTGCGCCTTCCCCTTGGGGAAAATGAACTGCTTAGAAGTGTTTGGTGCTGGTGGGTTTTCGGCTTGCGAGACAAGGACTCTCCGGGTATTTCTTAAAGGAAATGCTGTTGTCCGGGCTCGTCAATAGGCCCGAAAAGCTCTTAGAGGCGATTCGGCACGCTGGGCGCAGTAGCGGATTCGAAGGATTTTTCACAGAGCGAAACGTGATACATCCTGTCGAAAAACATAGAACGGGGGGTGCAGGCAGGGAAACGGTGGGAGGAACGCCTACGGGGATACGGGTGTGCATGCTTTGCGGGATTTCAAAAGGAAACGGGGGGGGGGGTCCCGCGTGTGTGCTGAATGCGCTTTGGCTCGCGCAGGGAAACCGAGGAAATCATAACAATTATGGGGGATCCATGGCGGTAAAAGCGCGGAAGGCTTGCGCCGTCAGAACCTTTTTTGAAAGCCGTCAAACGGGGGGGGGGGGAATGAAAAGGTGTTCTTCCGGTTGGTGCCCCTGTTTTTCTTTGGGTGGGGGTGCGTTCCGCGGGGGTTTTGGGCCGTTGGGGGGGGGGTTTCTGCCCCGGCGGGACGCCCCCAAGCCGGCAGCGCCCCCCCCGCCGCGGCAACCCCCGCCCTCCCCGAGAAGCCACAAACCATAATGGATTGCCAAAATCACCGGTGCGAGTTTCCATGGGGTTTCCGAGTGGTATAGCGTGGGGTGCTTCTCAAAAGATAATGGTGGTGCCCACCCGTCCCTTTGGTTGTTCCCTTGGTTATGGTTCAGAAAGTCTGGCCGGGGTTTTTCCGAGGGGCGCCTTCGGCGTGAAAAGGGGTGGCGCTTTTTGGCCCCGCGTGCTCTGGGGACGGCGGGGTTCCCGCGCGTCTGTTTTCGATCCCGTTTAAAGCCCGGATTTTTCTGAAAACCGGGGGGAAGGGGTTCCCGCCTCTTTTTCGAAGGGGGTGGGGGTTGTTAAACGGCGCCCCGCGCGCGATCCCGATAGCGTGTTGTGGCCCGGGGGGTGGGGGTGGGTAGGTGGCGCGGCGTTCTTTTATTGCTGGGGTGGTTCGGTTTGTGGGCTTTTCTGCCCCGCCTGGCCTCCCCGGAGCCCCCCGCCGGCCTGGCGGCGCGCGGAGGCCCCGGTCTGGTTCCGCTAGCGTTGGCGGGCAAAGGGAAAGGGCGCCGCGGTGGCGGTGAGGGGAAGACGCGCAGCAGTTGATGGAGGGTTTGGCCACCGCAAAAGTGCGATTATGTTTTCTCAAGCGACGCATGGTCTTCACCGCTGCGCGTAGCGGTGCTCGCTGTGGTGGCATGTTGCGCGCCTGGTTTGGGCTGGGCGGGGGCGCGGCTCGCGAGCACACAGAACCCGAGGACAACAGCGCAGTTCTATAGTACGGGAAGGGCCCGGGATGCTTGCTGAGTGGCTGGGCGGAAGATGTCCACATAGACGCGTACTTAGCACAGATGTGCACGCACACACGAGCAACTGCGACAAATCGCGCAACGGGTTGAAACACAGCGATGCACCTAGGGAGCAAGCATTACACCCGAAAGGGGTGGGGAGGCAGCAATGTATTGTCTTCACTCGCCTGTCTTCCGCTCACATCTGCTAACTGTCCGTTGGGCTGCTGAGCGCAGATTGGATAGTAAAGTCAAAGTGCAGGAGGGCGTCGTGGTCAGGCGGCAGCGATCGGGTGAGATGCCCCTCCTCGGCGCTCAGCAGTTCGTAGGGGTTCACACTCGCTAACGACGCGGTTTCGCCAGTCTCGTTGCCGCTTCTGCTGCCGCCCACTCCCTCGTCGTCCATTCGAGTTGGGGGCGGTCCTCCGCACGGTGCCCTGCGATGGCTCCGCCGAGGACGACGACGCTGCTTTGTCTCTTCCCACCATTGTAGCGCTAGCGTCGACCAGGCCTGCAGCACAACTTCCTCCGCTACGAGGGGGTCCGTTGCTCCACCATCAAGTGTTCCGCACCCACCTCCGACAGGTGAGGAGGAGGCTGCGGCTGCAGCTGCTACCGCCTGCTGTGCATCCGCGAAAGATGGACATTGGTGCAGGTTGCCCAGCCGTTGCCGTACTTCTGGCTTATTCTCGAAAATCACCATGTACGTCCACCATCGCTCGAGGACGTGGTGGTACTGGGCGACCATGGCAAGCCACTCTGGTGTGCTGTGACGCGACTCGCTGCTCATGCTTTTGTTGTCGGGCTCACTGATCGCTGCGGCTGCTTTGCACTGTGCGGCGCCGTCCGAAGCCCCATCATTATCTTCGGCAGCACTCAAAGAGACGAAATCGCTGGGAGACCGGCGGGGTTCACCTCGCGGATTGGTAGACGCTCGCAGCACCGCCTCCATGTTGCCTCGCCCCGTCGCTGGAGCAGCTCCGCCACTTTTGTGGCTGCCTGCACATGCGATTTCCTGCTGCTGCGTGACACTGTTGCTGTTCGTGACCTCTTCGCCCCTTGCTGTGGCTCGAGAGAAGCCCCGATCGAACGCGTTCGTCTCCGACAGCATGAGAAAGCACTCAAACGTCGGCGGGGGCGGCAGTGTTTTGAAGCGAAAGGGTCGCTCATATCCCTGTCGCACATCGTCAAGGTCTACCAACGCACTGAGACTCGTCGTTGTCACCGTGGTTGGCGCTGCGGCTTCTCTCGGTGAGGGAAGTAACAGCGGAGCGGTGGCGAAAGACACCAGGGCTTCTGGCGCCGCACCGCTAGCTCCAACGGAGAGCAAGTGCAGTTGTTGCTGCTGCTGTTGCGACCGGGATAGTGATGAGGCGAGGGAAAAAGTGGTGTGCGCGCTTGTGGGATCGGGGGCTGTGGGTGGCACTCTCTCATGGATGGGGGCGGGCGGATAGGGCGGTTGCTTCTGCTGCGGCTGTTGAAAGGGCGAGCGGATGTTGTCGCTACCGTAGCCAGCCGGCGAATTTGAAGAGACGGCATAGGCGGCTACCTGGGCCGGGGCTCTGTGCGCCAGAGGGGGGTGCGTGACGAAGGACCTGACGGGCGTCGTTCCGCGTTGCTGCTGATGTGGAGAGGGGGACGACACGATCGACACCGGCGGTGTCGTGTCCACAAAAACGGGGTGGAGTCGTCGGGCCAGGAGAAGGGCGCTGCTGGTGCAGTGGCCACTGTTCAGCACACTGGGCCAACGGTGCGCCGGCGACACAACAATCGGGGCTGTTATGACGAGACCAGGTACACCAGGGGCTGCGCCCGCTGCGAGGAGACGTTCATGCAGCTGTATCGTGCTCGGGTTGTTCAGCTCGGACAAAGACGAGTGTCTCGACGGGGAGGGGACGACGTGGTGGTGCTGTTGGTGTTGCATGGATGTCAAGGGGGATTGTGCACCGGGGAAGCCCCCAATGTTCACAGGATTCGCCGGGGTGAGAGTGTACACGCTCGTTGCGGACGGGTTCTGCTGAAGCGGACGCTGCTGGAGGCCATGCTGCTGTTGCTGACCAGCAGGAAGGATGATGGCCGCGGTAGAGGGGTTGTATGGTCCGGGGGAGACGGAGTACTGTCCGTACTCTTGCGACGACGCCATCGGCGTCTGTGCGGGGTGCTGGTGCTGCTGCCGGGGCGGGACGGTGGGCATGCTGTTGTTGCCACTGTCATCGTGGAGAAAGGACTTCATCGCCTGCGTTGCACGACACCCTTGGAGGCGTGTGTTTTCTCACCCTTTTTGTACCTCAGAGTGGCGCTCCTACTACCGTCCTCGACTTTCTGTCTTTGCCTCGATGACGATGAGAGAAGACCAACACGCAGACACAGCGGATACACGGAGGGCTCAGGGAGGTCGAATGGTCTCTCACGGGAGAGAAGGGGATGAGTACCTCGTACAGCGGTAAAGCACAGCAGGAGGAGGGGGGGGGCTGAAATACAGTAGCACTGGTCTCTCGGAGTCGCTCGCCCTTTTCTTCTCAATTTCGCGTTTGAAGAGGGAAAAGCAAAAGGTAACGACTGCGCGGGCTGACGGACACACACACACAGAGGGCGACAGCACACAGCAAAGGATCAGCAGCGAGGAAATAATGATGGGTGAAGTAAGCGAGAATTGATGGAGGGAGCAAGGAAGTCAGAGAGAGAGAGAGGGGGCTCGAGAAGGCGAAAGAGAGAGGAGACGCAGGTGCTCAGGTAGTGGTCTTTGAGTCCGTGTCTGATACCCGACTGCCCCCAAAGCGAGAGGGTGGTGGTTGGTGGGCTCAGCAGACGCACACCCGCTTCTGCCTGTCTGTCTGTTCCTCCGCGACTATGTTGGGGAGGGGGAGGCAGGAAGAGGAGGAGGAGGGGGGGTGGAGGGAAAAGAAAGAGTCTAATTCACCACGTAGTGTAGAGAAGATGCAAGCAGACCGAAAAAAAAATGAATACTGAAGAAGACAAGAGAGAGACAAGTGGCAGCAGTGCTCGTCGTTCAACGCACCCACAGACACACAGACCCTTTTAAGCACCGAGCGAGAGGTCAAGCGCGAGAAGGAAAGGAAAAACCAGAGAAGAGCCCCCCAAATAGAAATCCATACGCAAGACGAACAAACAAAGAGAGGGTAGGGGAGGGGAAGGAGTGATGTGTTCACATGAACAGAGATACCAACACACACACACGCGAAGATGGAAGAAAGCCTGATTAGCGAAGTGGCGAGAAGGGGAAGGTGGGTGGGTGGGAAAGAGAAGCGCTATGAGGTGCGACGGAGCGGGGCACTGTGGGGAAGAAAAGCGAAGAGAGAGAGAGAGCCAACAATGGTAGAGAAGCGCAGGCGCCCCCTCAAAAGAAGAATAAAAATGAATCGAGCAAGCAGGGAAGGGGAAAGACGTCGATGCGAGTTGGAGTAGGGGAAGAAAGGGACGAGAGAGGGAGGGGTGGCTCGGGAAGGCGTTAGCGATAGAGAGACGGAGACAGGAGGAGAGAGGGGGAAGTGTACTGATGGAACAGATGAGAGCCAAAAGAACAACAAAAAAAAGATGGTGGAAGAGGCCAAATGTGGGCGGCGTGGAAGAGGGAGAGGACAAAATGTAGTGGGGAATGATGTAGGAGGACGAGGCAAAGAGACTGGAGAAAGGCGCGTGTCGAAGACCCGAGACAGCAACAAGGAGGATCCAAGGGCACAGATAGGAAACAAGAGGCGAAAGATAAGAACAATGCAGTGACGCATAGAGAGAGAGAGAGGTGATGGATATGAAGAGCGGCGCAGAGCTATAACACACATAGACACAAACATGAAGACAAACAACGAGCGAGTAATGATAGTAAAAAATAGAGGATCGCGTAGAGGGAGGGGGGAGGGGGAGGGCAGGGAAAAAGGGAGGAGAGAAATCGCCTTACAACGCTCGCTTACGTCGCGCAGCTACACACAAGCCAAAGAAAGGCAACACCAGAACAAAAAGAAATGTGAGTGGCACAGGAAAATACAAAGAAAAGCACCGAAAAAGAAAAGGCGCGGGGGGGAGAGGGGGGAGAACACAAGAGAGCAAGAGGAATGGGGATCAGGGATGGAGATGAGGGTGGTGTGCCGAGAGAGAGAGAGAGAGGCACCTGCACAGAAGAATGAAAACGCGAGGAGTCTCTCAGAGAGATCGAATCTACAGGTAGAGAATAATGACAAGAATGAGATAGCGAAGCGTAAGATGGAGCAAAGCAAGAACTCGTGTATTTATACACACAGGGAGCGAGAACCAAGGGGAGAGCCCCCCAACCAAAAATAAATAACCGCAACGTCACCTCCGCGGCCTACGGACGTGCGCCCGTGCGGGCGTTTGGTTGCCTTTTCAAGCCGAGAGAGGTGTGTCAGGGAACACCCACACCCACACAAGGAGAGGGGGAGAATATAAAAAACAATGAAAGAGAGGAAATACCAGCAAAAGAAAAAGAGAAGCAAACACACGAAGCGACACACACACACACACACACGCGTGCGGCTGCACACAGCCGTAGGCGTGGGTCTGGAGCTCTTTCTCTGTGTGTCTGTATTTGAGCCTGCGTCTCGCCCTTCTGTGATGTTGTTTTACGGGGACGGAGGAAGAATACAGAGAGGAAAAAAAAGCAAAAGAATAACAGAGCAGAAGCGCACCAACGAGGTGGCCTTTGTATCGGTGCCGCTTTTCTCTCTCTCTCTCGTGTGTGTGTGTGTGTGTGTGTGTGTGTGTGTCTGTGTGTGGATGCTTGGCGAAGTCTCACACGATTCACTTTTTTATTTTATTTTATTTATTTCTGGTGGCTTTGCAGCTTTCTTCAAGGGCTTCAAGTTTGTGTCGTTGCTGCCGTCTTTGCTGCGCTCTTCTGCACGTTGAAAATGCTCGCTTTTCAACGTGCCTTCGCGAGGCCTAGTCGTCACTGCTCTGACGCGGGCAGGATGGATGGATGAGTGAATGAACAATGGCTACACCTGCACTGGCCGCACAACGAGCTGTAAGCGTACACCCACAGAGAAAGACGGAGATCAGGGAAGGAGCGGTGTGTGGCGTAGAAACAGTTCCCCGGACCTTCGGATTCGCAACCGCCTTCCTTTTGAGGTTTCTGCTATATATATATATATTCCTCTGCTCTTCTCTCCTTGTTCTGCTCGTCCAAGGGGATAGGAGGGATGGGAAGGGGGGGGGCGGGGTGGAGAGGCAGACGTAATTTCTGGGATCGCTGTCCCCGCTTTCACACCCACAAGAAACTCCTCTTTGTATGTTCCTTCTCCTCTTCCGGCGTTGCGGGAGGGGGGGGGGAGGAGACACGTGTACGTATGCGCGCGTGTGTCTCTGTGTTTAATTTGTCTGGGTCGTACCGTGGTGATGCACCCCACTCCCCCACCCTTACCACCGCTGCTGTGCACTTTCTTTTTGCTCCTTCTAAAAGGTTGATGAAGGAAGGGAGGGGAGGGGGCCGTTGTCGTTGTCGTTGTGCACGTTATAGTGTGAGTGTCTGCAGAGAGTTGCTCGTTTACTCCTTCCGCAAAAGAGACAGAAGATAAATCGGGAGTGAGGGAGGGAGACGGTAGGGAGAAGTGAGAGAGCCCTGCAGAACGATCCCGCTCTGGGACGCAGATGATCAACACAACTGTGCTGCTTTTATGTGTTGTGAGTGTGGTGAAGGGCTAAACGATGAAAGATGGGAGTGGGTGTGGAAAGGGGGGAGAGAGTAGAGCAACAGCATAGGTTTTTTTTTCCTCCGAACGTGTCCACTCCCAGCCGTACCACAGGAGGTCAACCCCCACTCTCTACCCCGGGGGTGGGGTGGGGGGTGCGCGGCCTCCCCACACAGGGCGGGGGGTGCCGGGCACCGGGGTGTCCCCCGTCACCAGGGCTCATTGAATGTCGCCGCGTCTTCGCTGCGCTCACAGGCCTCATCTATCCTTTAAGCCGACGTTCGGCCAGGACAGGACCTCGTCTCACATGCAGCGACAGGAGTAACATCGACGGGACTCTGGTCAGACAGAACTCCAACATCTCTTTTCTGGGAGAGACCCCAGGCAGACATCATGCTGCTCGCAAAAGGGGCCGCAACACATTTTTTGCACCGTCGCGAGTGTGCTTACGCTTATTGGTGAGGGCGCTTGCCGCGCAGTCCGTGTAGACAGTGCCACCCACTCAGAACCACCCTACGAAGCGATGCGCCGGTAATGCTTGCTTTCTCCCAGGCTGGGAGGTGGGAAGCTGCATGGCGACACGTTGACTGAAACACAATTCGGAGGACAATGCACGCTACGCTGTCCTCTCGGTTACAGCTGCGCGGAATGGTGATGAGGGAATGAGAAAGTACCGTACAGGATTAAGCACCGAGGACGAGGAAGACATGGGTACGTGTCAGTGTCACAAGTGTAACGTACCCTGTCGAAGCACAAACGTGTCATCAAGCAAGGAAAACGCATAGGGAAAGGCTGGCCTTTGCACATGGTCATCTGCAGAGCCCCGGGGCTGGAAAAAATAAAGGGAGGGAGCGGCGGGGCTTCACCGCTTCGCCAGGCATTGAGTGGCATTGCGCGAAGGCGCACATAGGGGGAGGGTGAGGGGAGAGCGCTCCAGTCCAATCCGTTGGGGCTCGTTGGGGCCTGCACGCAGTCCTACCTCGCCTTCGGCCCAGCACCGTCGTCCACCTTCATGTGAGCGTGATCGTTGGTGATCCACTTTGTCTGATCCTCATCCGAGTTTCGCTGACGAGTTTCGCGACGCGCTCTGAGCCTCGCACGGTTGTGTTTTGCATCACCAAGACACATCTACGAGCTGCCACAACATCACACACAGAGGGAAAGACAAGCTAGTCACCACCCTCCCCCTCCCCGAGCACATGCACGCCGAGAAACCCACAGGTATACATACATATCTGTAGACTCATGCATAAGGAGAAGAAAAGACCTCTGTTGCGCAGAGTGCAACGATAGAGAGGAGCACGAATGTGTACATGCGCGTGTGGGTTGCGAGGGCGCCGTAATGCAAATGGAGTGTGTGTGTGTGTGTGCATACCTTGGAAATAGGCTGGATTGTCTTCTTCCACCCTCACCTCTCATTTTCTCACGCAACAAGACGCACACACACACACACACACACACACACACACACACACACACACACACACACGACGA
>NC_025860.1:284462-316757 GCF_000755165.1 Leishmania panamensis | reverse complement strand
AACGAACGACACACACACACACACACACACACACACACACACACACACACACACACACACACGGCGATATAGGGAATCAACAAAGAAAGGAGCCACAACCATAAAGTGACGCGCTGTACACACAGGCAGAGAGAGAGAGGGAGAGAGGTACACACACACATATGTATATATATTCTTAGGCTATAAGCGTATTATCAGCCATTGCCCATCACACGCGCTTCTCTCTTCGTCTCAGGGCGTGCTCTCGTGATCAGGCTGTACCATCTGGCGCTGCTTCGACGGGGTGAAGTGCGGCTCAGCCGCTTCAGTGCGAAGTCGACACAGGGCGCGTTGACGGCGGTACTCGGCGAAGGTCCCACGAGGCGACACCGCGCCACCAGGAAGGCCACTGTACAACGGTATGCTCAACAGACGCTGTGACGGCGACGCACCGCCCTCACTCATCGATGCAGCCGAGCTCTGCGCCATGAAAGTCGCGCAGGTCCCATGTCGCTGCGGCAGAGGGCCATGAGGAGTCACGCCGCCGGATGTGTTTGGGTTGACGACGAAGGTTGTAGACTGACCAGACTGGGCGGCAGGGATGGGGTGGTTGCGGTGGCGGTCCCGCTTGACCGCTTCCCCGGCGTTACACACGCGCAGGAACACCTGCTCGAGCGACACTTGCGACACGCTGTACTCCGTGACACCCAGCTCCCCCTGAGCGGCCCGCAGTGTCTCAAACACCTCTGATAGGCGCACAATCGGCGGGGAACTTTGGACCGCATTGGCAGTGCTGCGGCGACCGGCATACTCCGCGTTGGCTAATGGGGTCTGCGCAAACGGCATACTGCTCTGACTTCGCTGCTCCTGCAGGAGCTGCTGCATGGCGTCCGCCACGTCGCGGGTCGCCGGCAGAGTGTAGATGTACCGCTCGTTGTTGAAGGTGTCGATGAGCAGCGCCGATGGGAACGTCTTGAGCATGAACTGAAAGATGTCATCGGAGGTGTCGATGAGGTCGTTGCCGGCGTAGGAGGTGGACATGCGACGACCCAGCGCGGAGTTGATCGTGTTGCTCTGGTTGTTGCTGCTCAGGCCGTGCGGACTACTTGCGTTTGAACGTTGGCAGTTCGTCACAGGTGAGACGCCGTCCTCCGCTGTGGCGCGCTGATACTGCTCTTCACGGCGTTTCTGCGCGCTCCGACGCGCCGCCGGCGAAACGCGCAGCGTCAGCTCATAGGCGTTTCGGGCGTACTTGTGCTTCAGGTGTGGCAGGTCGCCGAAGCAGCGTAGACCACCGTCTACCATGATACCGACGCAGTCCGCGAGGGCTTCCACTTCCTCCAGGTGGTGTGTCGTGAGAATGATGGAGCACTTGCGAGAGACGCGATCCAGAAGACGCCAGAGCAGGTGCCGCGCCAGCGGGTCCATTCCGGAGCTTGGTTCGTCCAGGCACAACACTTTGGGTGCCCCGATCAGCGCGATGGCCACGCTCAGTTTTCGCCGGTTGCCGCCCGAGAGCTGGCTGGGAGAGACATGACGATACTGCGTGAGGTTGCAGGTGGCCAGGAGGCTGGTGACGAGGTTGTCCAGCTGTCCGACGGGCACACCGTGCACCATGGCGTAGAGACGCAGGTGCTCCGTCACGGTGAGAAGGTCGAGACACGCATCGAACTGCGGGCTGTACCCAAGACACTCAGCTGCGCGCCGGCTCGAGCGCACCACGTCGTTGCCGCACACATAGGCGCGGCCGCTCGTCGGCTGCTGCTCCTGTGTGATGATGGACAAGACAGAGCTCTTGCCGGCGCCGTTGGTGCCGAGGAAGCCGAATACCTCACCGGGCATGACACTGAACGTCAGCGCACTCACTGCCACCTTGCGCGGCGCCTTGTAGACCTTGCAGAGATCGACAACACGAACCACATCACACGACTCCACCGTCGGTTCGATCTGTCGTTGGTGGCTTGGGCCGCGTGAGTGGGGGCGCGGCGAGGCAGCGCTGATGAACGGTCGTTCCTGTTCGGCGAGTTGCTGCCGCTCGGCTTGGTAGACGGCGCAGCGTTCCTCCTCGACGTCGCTGTCCTCCTCGCCCCGCCGTAGCACCTCCGCCTTGTGCCACCATGGAGGCGGGTAGACCATCTGGGGCGGCGCAGGCTGCGTGGCGCCGTTCGTGCGCTTGCTCATGGGCCGACCACTCGTCAGCTGTTGTGGACTCTGCTGTGCCCTTGTAATACCCATCAACGTGGCCTCAGTTGACCCTACGACACCGCTTCCTACGTTTGCGTCCGCTTCAGCAATCAGCGTCATGGACAATGCATCGCCGCTGTTCTGAGCGCCAACCGGGAGTGAGGCCGCGTGCGCCGCTAGCTGCTCCTCCTCCTCCTGTCGCTTGTGTGGAGAAGAATGTGCGGTAGGGACGACGACGCTGGCCTGTAGCGGGAGGCTTTGCAGCAACACTTTTGACTCTGTGGCCGCCACCGCTGCCGTCTCCTTGCCCCTGAACGTCAGAGAGCCATTGCTGTGGCTTCGCAGAATGGGCAACATAGCGCTTTGAAGTGAGGCGTTGGTGTCACCCGCTGCTGCCACAGTGGGTATGGCGACAGCCGCGCCGGGCATTGTCGCCTGCTGGCCTTGTTGGTCCTCCTTTTGCGTGCGATGTGGCCAGCGCCGCCTCCCACCGGAGCAGCGGCAGCACTGCGCGGCCCACCAAACACGAATCTGGTCGATGACCGCGCGCCGGTTGGGGTGATCCCAGAGCAGCGTGATGGCGGCGAAGATTGGGGCCTCGATGGCCATGTAGATGTCAGGCCAGACCGTGATGGACATGCTCCACGCCGTCAACGACGGGTCCGTCATCTTCTTCTGCTCCAGCAGCGCCAGGTTGAGGATCACCTCACCAATGGAGTAGGGCGGCAGCAGGCGGAAGATCCATCGCAGCGAGTTCGACGCCGAGAGCGTTTTGTCGAGCAGGCTCAACATGAACACCAGCATAACGCACAGGAAGCCCGTGATGAAGCTCACACCCAGCACGAAAATCTGCGCCGTTGTGTGCTCGGTAAAGGCAAAGCTCACCATGTAGGAGAAGCAGCAATAGCAAACACCATAAATGGCGAAGGCGGTAATGGTGGCCCCGATCGTTTCATAGCCAATGTACTCCGAGCGCTGGAAGATGGCAAAGATGACGATGATGAAGATCATGGACACGACGTAGGCGGTGAAGTCGAACAGGAAGTTGCCAAGCCAGTAAACGAGGTAGAAGAGCCCCGAAACATTCTGCAGGTGCCGCGCGCGCGACTCGTACTCCTTCACCACCCACGCCACCGGGTTAGCAGGCAGAAAGGTGAACGGGATCAGCACGATGACGCCAATGAGAATGCTGGGAATGGTGTTTGCTGTCTGCGTCGTCTTTGCGTCCTGCGGCAGTCCAGTCAAGCTCATCGTGTAGGTGGCTGCGGCCGCATCAGCGCTCGTGCCGAGGGCGCCTAAGTATGCCAGCGCGTGAGTCATGTGCATCGCTATCGGAAGACTGTTGCGCGAGGAGGTGTTGTACAGGAGCGTGTTGACCTGCCGCGTGCCGATGACATGGGGATAGAAGAGGGTCAGGTACAGCTCTATGTAGGGGTCGCCGCACTGCAGGCTCATGAAGCGATTGCGGCTATGAGTGAGCCACGTGTCGAGCAGCTCTGTGGACATGTCCGTGGAATTGACGAAGTTGGGATTACTAAAAGACACCTCGCTAAAGTTGTGCCCATATGTGTGCATGTGTGCCACATCGCCCATGTAGTTTGTGCACCCCGACACCTGCATCGCCGACTGCACGCCGAAAGCCGAGGGAGAGAGGTGCAGCGTCCCTCCATTGCCGCCCTTCACCAGCTGCAGCGACATCGCCAAGAGGGTGCAAAAGACCGGGCAGACGATCTGAAAAAACTGCATGCGTGGGTCTCGGATGGCGCAGAGGAAGCGCTTGTATATCATACCACGCAGCTGCAGCCCCCACAGGCGCCAGCGCTGCGACGTGTGCTGTACCGCCCAGACCTGGTCGAGGTGACGGTCGGTGGCGTACTTGTAGAAGAGGGCCTTGTTGCAGGCATTCCAGCCCATCTCTGGTACTACAGCTGCGGTGGAGGCGGAGACAGGGACGGTTTGCCTGGGGCTTTTGCTCAACATGGCCCCTGAGAGCGGTGGGCAGGACACTCTGCCTGGACGGTTCACGCAAGCCACTTCTATGGCCACTTCAGAGATGACGCCATCTGAGATAACCGTTGTGGTGTTTCCCTGGGACTGATGTTGCTGCTTCTCCGTGACGCTCGCATTAGTGTTCTTGGCGATACCGGCGAGGCGTGCGTTAGTCGCATTGCCGCCATCGGGTTCAGCGGCAGCTATCGCCCTCGCGCCCAAAATGCTGCTTGGTGCCCAGCGTTGTATTGGACTCGAAGCCGCAAAGTCGGCGATGGGGTCCTCGTCGCTAGCGCTGGGCCTCGCGTTGGTGCCGTAGTTCAGCGTCGATTTGTTGTTGAGGTAGCGCAGCGAGGCGCGCGACATGCGGCGATTCAACGGAGAAGACGTCGAGCACGCGACAATGGCGACTGGACTTCTGGGCTTATCGGTGCTGCCGCTAGCGTTCGGTGCGCCAAATGCTCGCACATTAGTTTTCTGACCATCGTTCTCACCGTCTTTGCCGCCACCGAACTGCTCGCGTGCCGGCGCCTCGTCCGATGCCCGCTCCACTGCCACCTGTGAAGGCGGTGCGATCTGGTGCTCGATGACGCGCAGGAAAACATCCTCCAGCGTCGGCGCCCGCAGCGCGTAGCTGCGGATATGTAGCTGCCGGTTGCCGCGTGACTCCATATCCTTCAAAAGCTCTGTCAGGCGTGCATCGGTGCTGAGTCGCAGCTCGTACTCTACTTCTGCATCTGTCTGCAGCACCAGGGTGGAATCGGGGAGATGCGAAATGACCAGTTGATGGAGCTCAGCCCACACTGCGGCAGCCTTGGCTTGCCGGGCCGCATCGTCATACCCCTGCGTCAAGACGGGAGTGAGATCGAAGCGAAGCGTGTAGCCAACCCCCGCATACTGGCGCAGGAGCGCCGTGCTGCCCGCGCACTGCAGCGCGCCCTCCGCCACAATGGCGATGTTGTCACCAAGCAGGTCCGCCTCGTCCATGTAGTGCGTCGTCAGGAGAATCGTGTGGTACCGGGTCATGGCGCGCAGAAGGGACCACGTGTGGCGTCGCGCAGCCGCGTCCATGCCAGCGGTTGGCTCATCGAGGAAAACGACACGGTTGCGGCCCACAAAGGCGATCGCGACGGACAGTTTCCTCTTCTGGCCACCTGACATGAGCATCGGAATGGCGTCCATCTTTTCCTCGAGATCGACGGCACGGAGAACATCCACGACAGCGTCCTCCAGCTCAGCTCCGCGCAGCCCCTTGATCTTGCCGTAGAACTCGAGGTGCTCGCGACAGGTCAGGTCAGGCCACAGGATGTTGTGCTGTGGGCAGTAACCGATCTCTCGCCGCGCTTCAGCCACATGCCGAGTCATCGAGTAGCCTTCGATGAAGCATTCGCCGCTGTCGGGGGCCAGCATGCCGGTGATCATCTTGATCGTCGTTGATTTGCCAGAACCGTTCGGCCCCAGCAACACGGCGATTTCACCACGATACATCTTCCACGATACGTTATCCACCGCCGCAAAGCGCTTACCGTTGCGCTTGAAGTACTTGCAGAGGTGATTGATGCAAACGCTGACATCCTTCTCATCGCCAGTCGGGGAGTTCCCACTTGCACTGTGGTCGAGGGCCAGCGCAGCAGTGACATCGCCACCCATCTTGCCGCTCTCGAGCTGCTCCCTGGTTACTGTCACTGCATCTAGCGTCCTTGACGTGGCCGCCGTACCAGCTGAAGGCTGAGATGCACTTCCATACTGATACCTACTGAGGATACGCTTACTGCAGCCGTAGGCGCTCTTCAGTTGCGCCCACAGCTCGAAAATAAAGAAGAGCGGGTGCCTGGGGGTGCCCCACTCCCGTGGCAGCACGGCATCGAGGTAGAGCATGAGGAGTAGGTAAAGAACACAGTCGCACGCGAGAATGACCATGATAAGGTACGGCTCGGGGTTGAAGTAGGGGCTTTGGAAGTGGGCCATGTGAAAGCCGCCTCCCGCCTCGACGGTGAAGACCACCTTCAGGAGCGAGGCGAGTGCGTTCGGAGAGAAAACCGACAGGCCGATGACGGTGACGCGGTTCGCTGCGCCCATGGCGAAGACTGGGATTGAGAGGACAAAATAGACCAGCGGCGACATCAGCGCCGCCATGCGAGCACGACTGAAGAAGGCAGAGACGAGGCCGCACAGCGGGATCAGGGTGAGGCAGTACACGAACAGGATAACGAAGACGGCGAAGGGGTTTGAGCGCGGCGCAATGACGGCGCACAGGAGAGCTGTCAGCAGAATCGAGATGAGTGCGTACTCGAAGAAGATGACCAGAAGAAAATGTATCCACCAGGAGGAGCGCTTCAGTCCCATAATACATATGGATTCCTGAATGCACAGCTCCTTCTCCAGCACAACGCGCTTTGTCACCTGAGCGAAGGGGTAGAGGAAGGACAACACCACCACGAAGGCGACGAGGGAGGGGGAGAGCGAGAGCAGGTACGGCGTCTCCGAAGCGATGGAGGGGTAGGAGGCGATAACGGGGTAGATCTCCTTGAGCGTGTACGGGTTGACTGCGCCGCTGTTAAGGTTGGCTAGCGTTCCTGCCTGAGCCTTGCTCTGGTAAAAGTATGTGTACATCACCTGTTGCAGTGACAGGAAGCCAGAAGCGAGGAACATGTCAGTACCGTCGTACGTGAAGCCTCCGCGAAACTCCAGCGATACCGTCGGCAGTGACAGCGACGGCAACGCGGAGCTATGCAGCTGGACTTGCACATCAAAGCCATCTGTAATGTCGTTGACAATGATGAGGCCCCAGGTGGAACTGCGCAACTCATCTGCACTGTTGACTTTTATGGCTGCCTGCGCCTCTGCGACTGTGTCAAAGACGCCGCCGTAGACGTACTCAAACATAGCGGAGTGGCTTTGAAAGTATTCAATCAGTGCCGCCGGCACCTTTGCAGCGGGGGCGAAGTAAAGGAGGCCCGAGTGCGAGATGGAGTCGAAACGAGTCGCGGAGGACACGGCGATGCCGACGCTCGAGAGCGCCGCCAGGGCGGTGCGGGAACGGGAGTCCTTGGCCAGGCCAGCCTTCTTGGCCATCCACTGGTGCACGATGATCGAGTCGAGGGACGGAAGCGCAATGAGGATCCCCATAAACGAGTCGACGTACTGCTTCACCACCGCGGCGGGGGTGACGAAGGTGCTAAGGTAGCACAGCCCATACACTGGAATGTCCGACTCGTCGCCGTCGCACACGTATGGGAAGTCGACGTGGGCACACAAGTCCAGGCCCTTGATTGGTCGCGTCGTGTCATTGTAGCACAGGTATGTCCTGTAGTCCTTCGAGCTCAGCTGGTAGCTGTAGAGGGTGGTGGCTGTGAAGATGGTCTCAGGGATGGAATCGACTCCAAAGGCAACGTCCAGGATGATAAGGAGAAGGACAAAGAGCAGCGGAGAAACGACCTCGGCGGTCATTATCAGCTTCTGGCGCAGGTACTGCCGCCTGGTGCGCTGGAGCAGCGCCAGGACCTGCGTGCACCGCGAGATGCGCACGCCGCCGGTCTGGGTGATCATGCTGTACGGCTCCAGCTGAGCTGCAGACGCGGAGAGCTTGCGTTGCATCTCACTCCCATAGCTTATCAACACAGGATCGCAGTCAGGACAGTTTTCCGCCCCTTCGCTCGGCCCCGTCGAGTGCGACTCTAGGCTCGGCTCCGGTGGCAGAGAGAAGCGAACTTGTGGCTCGCGGCGTTCCGCAGCAGCCGGTGGTTGCTGTGTCACGATGGCAACAGGCGTGAGTGCCTTGGATCCAAACATGTCCTCGTTGTTACTGCTATTCGATGGCGTGGATGGCGAGGCGTGCCTCCGCACTGCCGGGAAAACATAGGCGTGTAGCGGAGGGAATGATGGAACTTGTGGGGCTGGAGCTGGCAAGGCTGTTGCGCCAGTCTTCGCGCCTCCATCACCCTGGCGAGGGATTATATCGCTGTTGCCCTTGCTCATCGACTGCGTCGTGCCGTTGGTGGTCTGGTTGCGTAGAGGATTCTCTGCAGATGGAAGCCTGCAGAGGAGAAGGGCTGTACTCGAGATACCGGTGTGGGGAGAGAGACGAGAGAGAGAGTAATATCAAAGAAGAAAGGAGCCTAGTTGAGCCTCTGGATCAGCACCAGTCCCCCAAGAGAATAAGCAAATTAACAGGAGAAGTCCCAGGCAATACACACCGAGACAGCACCAGCGCTTCGTGAACCAGGGAGGAAGGGAGGGAGAGGGAGGAGGCAGACGTTTTAACGCGAGGTCCAAGAACAGAACTTTGCTTTCTCCTTTGTGTTCTGCAGTCGACTGGCGGACTTTCGGCGTCGAAGTGTTGTCAGGTAAGCGGCGGATGCGAGCACACACCCACACGCAGAGAGGGGGAGAGAAGGGGGGGAAGGGGCAGTGCAAGCGAGGAAAATCTCATCAATGAATATAACAAGATGGAAGAGAGGCGGGAAGCGTGTGTGTGTGTGCGTGTGTGTCTGCGTGTAAAATGCAGATCGCTCTCTCTCGCGCCCTCCCTCGTTATGGGTGTGTGGGTGCGTGTCTGGACACTTTCATTTCCTCGCCACTCTGAAGAATATAAAGGGGCAGGGAGAGGGAGAGGGAGGGGGAGGGAAAGTGTAGAGAGGAGGGAGAAACGAGCTCCGTCACCAGTGGCATACGCACACTCGGACAATCCCATACGGAGGGCGTGGGCGCGATCGGGCCGCTGACACCGAGCTGCATGACTCAAGGTGATGTTGAGGTACGGTACGCAAAGTATGTTGGGGTTTGGTACTCACAAAAGCGCTGGATCACCCATTCGTCCGGATTTCCTACCTCGCCAACCCCTTGTCGCTTCGGTAGGCGGGGTCACGAACGAGGCCTGTCGACCTGATTCTCAGCGGATTCTCTACAGCTGGTCGAGATCACCTCAGCGAGAGATTGACTGGGCTTTGATTGACTTCGGTATGACTTGCATGACTCCGAGAGAGACCCTTGCAAGGCGCGAAAACCGCGGAGGTTTCATCCACATGTGGATGGGGCTCTGCGCCCGGAGAAAGAGAAGGGGATACAGACTCAGAAGCACACGCAGCGGTCCGAAGCTCTGCCGCATTGATGTTGTCAGCAGGGGGTGGACTCCCCCTTCCTTCCTCTCTTAAGCGTGATCTCATCACAGCAGTTTGCTTTGTGCGTCGATTGACACACGTGGTATCTCCTTAGGTCCCCAGACTGGCCTCAGTGTTGAGGTCGAGCATGGCCGTAGACGTTGGCAACAAGTGAATCACGTGTGGTTTGTTTCGTTTTGCAGGCCAGCGCGTGCCATTCACGTCACTTTTGCTTTGCCCATTGGCCGGTCGGCTGGCTTGCAAGTGACCCCCTGAAGTGAGGCCTTGTGTGACCCCACCTGGCGAAGCGTCGCCGTGTCGCCCTCAGGAGCCACCGAAACGTATGCGCTGGAATCATCACGACGTGCGCAGCAAACCATAATCGCCCGATGAGGCGCTCGAGTTGCTCCACTGCCATGCTCCGGGCTGAGTCGCTTCCTAGTTGTGCACCCGTTCTCTCTCCCAGAGAAACGGGTTGTACTTTGTGGCCAAACAGGGCTGTGGCAAACCCCGTAGGTGTGGAGAGGCGACTCGCTCATCGGTACTGGGAGCAACGCAGAAACTCGCTGGCGGCATTCCTGGTCGTGGTAGAAGGCGTGAGCAGTCGGGTCCATCAGGGCCTCGGCTTCAGCCCGAGGGGAGCCGAGAGCAAAGCCCCGTTCATGCCGCGTTGGAGTCAAGAAGAGGTCAAGCGCCGCGCTTAAGGGATCTACTCTGTCCTTGATGTCGGGGTGAATGCGATGCCGTAGGAAGTGGAGAAGTTGATGAGAACACACCACATGGTGCATCCTCCTGACTTGAAAAACTTGGCCTTCATCGTCTGGTAAATCCGCGTCCTCAGGTGCGCAACGGCCTCGTCACCCTTGAGGAGAGGATGCCACATGCGGCAACGTCGGGGCCACGGTTTCCCTACCCCCGCCCAACGGAGCATCGAGAGTTTCCGACAAATGAGCGGTTTGGCGATGGGCATCCGGCTTGTTGGCCGTTTCGCCGCGCTTCAATGCGGTTGACTCGCGACCCAACTCTCTGCGCCACTTGGCCGAGAGCAACACCGTCGGCCTGGGGGGGGGGGGCGCTCCTCCTAGGCTTCTCGGAGGCTTCTGTGAACGATTTGAAGAGCGCCTGTGGGTCGTCCTCGGTGTGGAGACACTCGCGCTACAGCTTGTCGAGAGGAGTAAGTTCCTGATGGTTCCCGATGCCCTGGAGCTCGTCTCACGATAGGTGATTGCTTTGCTCGCAGCAGGCGTTGGAAGCTGCTGTCTGATGCTTGTTCAGAGCCTCGGAGAAGCGTCTGCGCTGAACTCTGCCACTGAGCGCATGCATATACAACACTCCCCAGCGCCCATGGTTTGGCGGAGGAAGCAGAGGCTTGACTCGTTCCGGCGAAAGATTTCGATGTGAAAAGACCGCCTTCTGTGGCCTCATTGGCCCAGGGAGATGGGATGCTGCTGGGCACCTGTGCAGTCCTCGTTGAGATCTGTGAGGGACGCTATCCCGGCCTTATTGCGCCAGCCCGGGCACGGGGACTCCGGTTTGGGTCCGACCAGGCGAATTCGACTGGGCCCGGCCCCGTCTGGACCAGGAGCGCCATCGCTGAAGAGCGCATGTCAGAATCGTCCGTTGCGGAGGGTGCTTGGCAGGGGGAGGGGGGAGAAAGAGGGCGTGTAAGAGGTGGTTTCGCTGTGGCACGCTAAAATGCGCTGTTTCTCCACATGGGACGGCGACAGAGGCTCACCATCCGTCTGTGCAAAGAGAAGAGGCAGAGAGCTGAAGCCGAGGAGATAGAGTAGCCCAGAGAGCGACTGGTGGACGACTGCAATTCACGGTCCAAGACGAGCCTTCTCACCGCTCTCTATCAGGGTGGTGGAGGTGAAGGGGGGGGGGAGGGAAATGGGAAGGAGGAGGAGGAGGACGGTGCTGGACAGCAGATGGTCCAGCGCAGACAGAGAAGAAGCAAAAAAGCGCAGGAACGGGAAGACAAGTGGCCGTGTGGAAGGGGGTGGGCGGCACTGCACGTATTCCACGGAGAAAGAGCAAAAAGAAGATGCTGCGAAGCCCACCCGCGCAAGGAGATACTTCTTCTCTCTTCGCGTCTCTTTTAAGGTTTTGTGTGGCTCAACTTGTGTGAGATGGATGGAGGCTTCTCTGTAGAGCAAGCGGGAGCGAACGCGCCGGAGCCTCGCCCTCCTCGTACGCTTCACAGTAGGAGAGGAAAAGGCGGGAGACGGAGGGAGGGGAGGGAGCCCACCACAGCAGACACCAACAACAGCATTCCACGAAACGTGCACTGGCGCACACTCAGGCAAGCACGGAAGTCAGCCAAACACACACCCACACAACAAGTCCACCAGAAGGAGCACCGGGAACGAAAGTTGCGCAAAGACAACGAAGACGGCGGAGGACACGAAAAGGCAGACTACAGCCGGCCCCCCAACAGAAACGAAGGAAGCAGCCAAAGAGGGAGGAGGGTGGAGCCTGAAAGGTGAGAACGAAAAATAAATCAGCGCCTCAGCGTCACACACACAACGCATCACATAGCGGATTTCGTTCGTTTCTTCTTCACTCTTTGTGCAGCTGCACCCGATTCCCCCCACCGCCCCCTCAGAGACGCGTCCATTTTCCTTTGCACTCCGAACGTGTCCACTCCCAGCCGTACCACAGGAGGTCACCCCCCACTCTCTACCCCGGGCTGTCGCAGGCCCCATCGCCCGGTGCCGCTGCGTCGTGGGTGCCTGGTCCTGTCTCCGCCGGGGGTGGGGTGGGGGGTGCGCGGCCTCCCCACACAGGGCGGGGGGTGCCGGGCACCGGGGTGTCCTCCGTCATCAGAGAGGGAGATATGGGAGAGGTGAGGAATGCGGGAGCGAAGAACCACACACCTGACCGTATTCGTTTTTTCTCTCTGTGTGTGTGTGTGTGTCTGTGTGTCAGTCTCGGCGGGCGTGTGGATGAAGAGGGGTAAAAGTCCAGCCGTCTTTCGTTGTCATGTCCGCCCTTCAGTGGCAGCAGTAGTGATGGTGGTGGTCCTACTGACAAAGGTGAACTGAAAAGACACGGCTGAAAGACATGGGGGTGTCAGAGGGTGTGGAGTGGACTGGGACAGTGGTGGTGGTGAGGGAGGGAGGGAGGGAGGGCGAGAAGAGAGGAGGCGAGGTAGTGCTCGAGATGGCGAAGAGCAGCGCTGTGCACGGCGTGGAGAAATATGAGGAGTAGTGGCGCGGTGGCCGCAGAGACTCCGGCCAACGCACGCACACAGAGAGAGAGAGAAGAGCAAGGCGTGGAGATGAGCATACGACAACTCGATTCTTCAGAGCAAACTGCTGTTGGCTGAAGCCGTTTTCCTCGTTTGAAGTGGAAGTGCATGCAACGAGGACTGCATACGCGAAGAACCTCCCCCCCTTACACACACACAGAGAAAGCGAGCAGCAGATGATCAACTTGCACCAGGCCTTTTTTTAATGGCATATTGTGATGATCGCTTACCGGATTGTGCTCACTTGTAGGCGCACCATCACCGAGTCTCAGGGTGATTTCCTTCTCTCTTTCTCCGTATGGATGCTGCGGCTGACAGATGGCCTGGCGAACACCGCTTTCAAGAGTCGCCGCCATTCCCATCGGGAACTCTTCTCCATCGAGAGAGAGAGAGAGAAACGAGGGTTCTTTTAAGCCGCGTGGGTGATACGCAACACCACATGCGGCATCGTGTCCGCCGTGTCCACACGCTTCAGCAGCTCCACCTGCAGCCTGCACGACTGTGCGGACTTTGTAAACTCCAGGTAGCCGCCATTCGTACCAAAGTAGTAGTCCTTCGACACGATGATCGCCGTTCCTGTGTGAGGCCGCAGCCAGCGATGCAAGACGCAGGCAAGCTTGTCGCACGCACCCTTGTCAAACGTGACGTCAGAGCCGAGGATGACGTCACAGAAGGCTTCGGAGAAAGCGGGGGAGGAGGCAGCGCCTTGGGATTCCCAAGCCAGATCGACCCAGTCGCCGTGAACGAATTTGGCGTGCAGTAGCGCGGTCGTGCTAGAGCGGCCTTGCGACTGCTGGAGGCCTCCATTTGCGTGAACTGTGGCTGCCACGTTCGGCTTCGTGCACACATCGAGGACCTCCTTGTTGTAGTCCTGAAACGCCACGCGCCGCGCACCAAGGCACATGGCCGCCAGTCCGGGAAGTCCTTGACCGCACCCGAGCTCTGCGACCACCGCCGCTGCCTCAAAGAGACTGCGGTACTGTGCGGCGTGGTCAGCCAGGTACTGCACGAGCAACACAGCACAGGACCACACTTTGAGCCCGCCGTAGTATCGTCCTGGTATTACGTCGCGGTGCTCCCTGTTGAACGAGCTTGATGGCGTCATCTCTGTCGTCTGGGTGGCGGCCACGGATGTCAGGGTGTCCACCTCTGGAGAGGTTTGGTAGCAAAGCGTAAAGATGGCTTGTTGATTTGCGTCCGCGGGTGGGGAGGCCTCGCCTGGAGCGCCATCTGCGTTTCCTGTCAAAGCTACACGAAACTTCAGCTGTAAGGGTTTGGTCGAGCGGCTGATCTTCACATTATTGCTAGGAGCCGCGTAGCAGTAGCCGGCAGCCCATTTGTTCAGCGTGTCGGAGTCCAGGGAAACCCACGGAAAGGTCGCTGTCGACGTCTTTGCGGGAGGCCACACCGGCGGTGAAGGCACCTCAGTGCCCGGTGTGGAGCTGGTAGAACTAGTAGTGTCCACGGTGGTGGTACCGCGGCACTTATCAGTCTCTCCGGCGGAGCCGAAGGAGAAGAAGAAGCCCTCAGCCGACGAGTCCATCTGCACCTTGATCGGTCACGTGAAGCTCCCAAGAAGAAGTGTGACGAGGGGTTGAGACAAGGAGGTGGTCGAGTAAACATAGAAGCCCATACAAACCACAGGAGCAGTGATGATGGTGATGATGGGGTATGCGTACGTGCCGAAGTGTGAAGAGCAAAAGAAATACCCACAGGCGTGTTGAAGGGTGTGAGAGTGGAGGCAGCAGTAGCAGCAGCAGCAGCAGGAGTGTGTGTGTGTGTGTGGGAGGGAGGGAGGGGGGAAAGGCAGTGCTCGTGATGAGGCTCTGTTGTTCTCAGTGTCGCATGCATCAAATACCCACACATCCAGGCAATAATAAAAGAGACGATGATGTGCTGGCGAGTAGAGGGTGGGAAGGGGGGAGGGGCGGTCTTTTTGACAGGGGTGAGCAGCAGCGCGTAGATGGTGCTGCCACCAGTCACGTGGGTACCCCTCGTGTGAGGAGAACCAAGTAAGGAGGAGAGGGAGGGTCCAAGGATCACACCATGTCGCTCTTGCACACACCCACAAACACCCACGCACTTGTGTGCTGGTGTATGGATGTGTGGTTGCGTCAAAGGGCCTGGTTGACCTGCTTGAATCAGCCAACCATTTACGCCAGGAGACAACGGAAGGACAAAGAGGCCAGCGAGAGAAAACAAATAAGCACATGAAGAGAGAAGCCCGTAACCCACCACCAGAGAGCGAGGAGGAGGAGGCGCATGTCAAAGGTAGAAAAGGAAAAAAGTCTTAGGTAGGTTGCCCCCTCCCCCCAAGACGGTGAAGTCGACAAGGGCAACCACACGTGGCACCCGTTGGACCTCCTCTCCCTTTTCCCCTTTGCGTTTCATTGTTGGTTTCGCTTTCAAACCACACTTCTCCCCCTTTCAATCGACCGTCTCGGTCTCCATCCCCCCCCTCTCTCTCACGTGTACAGGCGTCCCAGGTGGTAAAAGAGGCGATGCTTCGCCTGCTGCTTTTCAGCGTAGTCGTACGAGGTGTACCCGCGGCTGTTCAACATCTCCTCGATGCTGCGTGAATAGACGTGGTTGACAGAGCCTTCGTAGAGCGTGTTCCAGCCACGGGGCATGCAGATGTTCATGAAGTGCTGGTAGGAATTCTGGAAGCGGATAAACGGGCTCACGTGCTTGCGGCGCTCGTAGTAGAGGCACTTGTCCGTTAGCTCACGCAGCGCGTCGCCGCTGCTGCCACGCTCGTCGCTGTACTGCTTCACGGCGTCGTAGAAGTGTCGGGAGTAGGCGTCCACCTGATTCAGCAGGTTCGTGCCATCCTCGAGGCCTAGAGCGAGGCCCTGCATCCAGAAGGGATTACACGTGTGCGCCGCATCGCCCACCAGGACGGCGGAGGGAAGCCCCACTGTGTTGTGTAGCTGCTCACAGTAGACAGTGGGGTAGGGCTGCGCGTCGGCGACGAAGGAGCGCAACTCAGCGGCCGGCGGAGACGAGGAGTAGGCGAGGTCTGGAAGGTAGTGCCGGAGCATCTCGACGTCGTCAAGGCCCGCTAATTCACCCCTCGGGGCGTACACCATGACAGAAAAGAGGTTGCTCCCCTCAACACGCGGAAAGGCGAGGGTGAGAGGCACCTGGTACGCCGTCTGGATGTGGTAGGATTGCGCCGACGTGATGGCCGATGTGCGGCGACGGTGCAGCCAGCGGTGCACGTGCCCGTGACTGAGCTGGTCGCTACGGAGGAGACACCAGCGGACACCCATGTCCACATCCGCCATGAATCCCTCCACATCCACGAGGTCTCGTAAGTGTGAGTTGACACCTTCGGCTGACACAAGCAGGTCGTAGTCCACCGCGTCGTCGGCGAACTTCTTCTCCCACTTCCGGGCACTGAGGGTCAGGCTGGTGTGTGGGATGCGCCGAGGTTGGCGGGCCTCAGCGACAAGCTGCGCGGTACGACCCGCTTCAGTCGAAGATAACATCGAGGAGCTGACGGGGGACTCCGTCCGCTGCTTCGCCAAAGAGCTGCTCGCCCACGGACGCACCACAAACTTCTGGCGCAGAGGGTAGACTGCCTCGATGACGTGCTCGTGAAAGATCTGCAGGTTTGTTGACGGCAGACTGTGCGTAACATGCTCCTCCAGCAGTCGGCGCAGTTGAAACAAATCCATCGAGAGCATGCTGACTGCAAACGGGTGATACTCCGTGAGGCCGGCAGTGATCCAGCTGTTGTAGGCACCGGGGTGGTCCATCACGCCGTGTACCTTGACGCCCAAGTGGCGGAGGGCGTGGAGTCGCACTCCTGCCGCCTCTAGTGCGTCCAGGGCGCGGCGTGTTAGCAGTGCGTACTGCAGCTCGATGAAGGGACCGTACCGCGACAGCGAGGGCGACTCTGCCAGGCTGAAGGAGGAAGCAACAGCAGCCTTGCCGTTCTCATCACGGTTGCCGGCACTGCTGCTACTGTTCTGCTGAGAGGCTGCGCCGAAGTGAGGGCGCACGAGCGGACCACGATAGGGTTGGAGGGAAAGTGAGGTGAGCGGCGGAGGAAGCCTAGCGGAGGGGTCCACCGCAACCGTGGACGCGTCGCTCGCTGCTGCCGCAGTCGGCATCGGCTCATCCTTTACTCGCTGCAAGGGTGGGCTGCGCTCGATCACTGTTGTGTGCCATCCGCGCAGAGCGAACTGGGCTGACATGGTGAGGCCGACGACGCCAGCGCCGGAAATGACGACATTGCCCTTGTGCGGAGACGGCTTTTCAGCCACCACCGGCTGCCAGTTCTCGCCTTGCACGGGGTAGGCACGGTTGCTGATCGTCTGGACATAGAGGTCGCGGGGAACGGAGTTTGGCTCCAGTGCCCGCCCGGACCCATCCGTGTAGCGATTTGTGGAACCTAGCAGACGGTACGCGCGGCGCAGCATCTACGGAGAAAGTGCAAAGTGAGGCGAGGCGAGTGTGCCTGTGGGTCTCTGCGTGAGCTTTTTATTTTCTCCCTTTCCCGTGGGTGTGTGGCTGCGCGTCTGCAGACAAAAGTGAAAGCCCGGAAAAGAAAACCCCGAGGACTTCTAAAGTAATTGGTAGCAAAGAGGGAGGGCGCAGTAGGGGATGGGCCGCATCACGGAGATGCTGGTCTTGGTTAACGCCTCCTCCTCTCCCCGCGAGAGTCTTTCCCGTGACAGCCAGAGCGCTGCTGTGGCGAGGGGGGAGAGGGGGAGAGGGGGCGGGGTCTTCTCATTTCTTCTTGTTCGCTTTGGTCCGCTGCACAAGCAGGCATACACACGTACATGGTGACCTTAGGAAGTGCCGCAGGGTCCTCCCTCACCACTCTCACACACGCATGAGGGGGGGGGGGGGCGGGAGGGGAAGGGGTTACCGTTCGTTTCTGTACATTTTGCACAGATTCTGTGCTCGAGCCCACCCACTCCACCAACACAGCGATGTGAATGGGGCACAAGTAGTCCACCACGTCTGCACAGGCACACCAGACAGACACACCTCTACTGAATCGGCACTGCCGTTGCGTAACGACTGTGGCGTCTCGCCTCGGCGTGTTGGCTGGTGATCATGACACACATCCGGCATTTGTCTCTCGCGAGTTACCTCTGTCCTGCCCTTTTTGCCCCAACGCTATCACCGCCGACACGCCTCTCCGCTGGCGTCATCATTAATGTCATAGCACGTGGTCACCATGAGCTCCTCTACCTCGGTGAGGCGGTCGTACTGCTTGAAGAGGTGGACGACGCAGAGTGCCACGTCCTTGGGCACCACCTGTAGGCGACACACCACTGCCCACGATTTCCACGTCGCACGGTGCGCCTCGACAGAGAAGCGGTACGACAGCCCCTGAAGCTCTGACGCCTTCCCAGCAGCCACCTTGAGGTGCCGCCACGCAGAGACAGAGGAGGGCGAAGAGGGTGCGTGTGAGCCTGGGATGGTGGCACGCGCTTCGCAGGCGTCGATGACCTGCAGAACACGAGAGGTCCACTCTGCCGTCCGCTGCGTCGTGGTTGCATTCGGGTCGGAAACCCATAAATACGTTAGCATCGCCTCCAGCGCGAGTGCGTCGCTTCTCGCTAGTTTGGCGGCCCGCAGTGCGGACAAGAACGCGTGCGCGCCCTTAACGCGACGGTACTGCTCAGCCCAGAAGAGACGGAAAAGAATGCGAGTCAAGGCAGGGTCGTGAACGCCACACCGCAGAGCCTCCATGAGGGTGTGCTTGGCCAACACAGAAGACGAGCGAGCGCTACTGTCGCGCGTTGGGGCGGCAGTGGTCTGCATATGATGAACGATAATGAGATCAATAATGTGGCACACCAGCGCCGCCGTGCCGTGTGTTGCACGCTGTGCCATGTGCTCCGACCACAGATGCCAACGTGGAAATGACTCATGTGTTCCACCACTCGCTTTTTCTCCGGTGGGCTGCGGCACCTGCTGCACAGTGTACGTGTAGGCCTCCAGCCCGACACAGAAATGGCGCTCCCCCCCCTCTCTTCCATCACCCGTCTTGCTCCCTTCAGCATCCCGCTCCGTGTGCCGCACCCGTTCCAGCAAGAGCTGCGCCATGTATTGCTGCACAGGCGTGGCGCCAGAGCGATGCAGCGTCCCTAGTGAATGCTTGAGCAAAGCCATGCCCTCTGCCCACATGGTGCAGCTTTGAAGCATGACTACCTCTGTCACGGCTACAGGAATGAAGTGTACGGTGTGAGGGACTACCGGATGGAGGTTCAGCAGGTACGCTCGCCATATCGCAGGTGGCACCAAAGGGATCCACGAAGGCGCAATCCCATTCCCTGAGCCACACTGCTGGCGCTCCTGCAGTGCGGCACGATGAATGAGACGCCACGCCGCTTGGACTGCTACCACCTTCTCGGGCTTCCCTCTGCCGACCACCTCGCCGACAGGAGTGCGCTTCGCCGCCTCCAGTCGCATAAAGGCTCGCATGTCGCCTTCACTAGCGTCCTTCATACATTGAAAAGCTGCCCAAAGGGCAGCGGGAGAGACCGTGGCATAGCTGCTGCCACCGTCGCCTCCGAGAGTTGGAGCCACGGCGGAGGACACGGCTATGGCCTGGTGCGGCTGAGGCGGATACGAGGTGGCTGAACCGGCGAGGTACTCCCCGACCTGCCGACGCACCGCTTCAACGAGTGCCAGAGTCGCATCCGCAGGGACGCTGCCGTGAAGGATGACGGTGAAAGGGCAGTTATATGAACGCCGGTGCTGCTCCTGCTGCTGACAACCCCGATGCCCGCTGGCGTGCTCAGTCGCACGCCCCTGCAGGAGTTTCTGCCAGTGGCGAAACAAGCTGACATACTCGTCCGCCGCCACCGCACTGCTGCCGTCTTGACTGCTAGGCGTGGAGGCCCTGATGCGGTGCGGAAGAGGTAGGAAAGCAGCGAGCGAATACAGTGTCTCACTTACCCTTGTACTACTGCGGCGGGCAGGGCTGCAAACCACCGCAACCAACACGGCGACAGGTAACACGCACAGCCACTCCGTAGCAGCATCATCTTCGGCTACTTCACTGAACGGCGCGGAGCTGGCTGACACCGCGCCGTTTCCCTCGGTGGTGAACCCCAGCGCCGTCGCCTTCTGCTGTCTCTGCAGCGACCAAGAGGTGAGACGTTGCCCGCCCCACAGCAGTGAGTGTGCGTCGCCGAGCAAGACCCCCGCTTGCATCCAGGCACGTACGAGCCGTCTATACAGAATTTGGAGCAGCTCCGGCGAATATGATGCCGATGCCAACGAAGATGTCGTCAAGCCGGAGTTGGCGTGGAGGTGGTAGAGCTCTTGACCAGCAAGGTGGAGCAACTCGCGTGCGGTCTGCTGCAGGGCATCCACGGCACTCGCGTCTGGAATCGAGGCGCCTTGAGATGTGGATGATGTCGCTGTATCTGCCAAGGTGGACGAAAGGGCACGGATGTCAGCAGCGTCTGCGCCTACTTGGTGCACAAGAAGAAGCAAATATGCGACAGCTTCGAACGCCGCTTCCCCGCTCCCATTGCTGGCGGAGACGGAGAGGCGGAGTTGTGGGAGTGCATCGAGCATCAACGGATGCACGCAGAGCTGAACCAGTGCGTTGTATGAGGTGTAGAGATGACGTCCACCCGCGCCAGCTCCGTTCGCACTGCTACAGGCGAGAAGAAGCCTCCACAACTCTTGACGCACCACTGCCAACACCTCTGCCAGTGACGGCGGCGGTTGTAGTGACTGCAGTGGGACTAGAACATAGCCTATAAGAAGCAGCGACTTCACACACGGGCTGACGTCACCATCTTCGCTGGGAGACACGGATGGAGACACTGAGCTGGAACAACTGGAGGCGTCGGACAGATTCGACATCAATCGCAGCAGGGCAGGGCGGAGCATGTTTGCACGACGCCGAACGTAGGCGTCGAGTTTGTGCCGGCTGCCGGATGCGCATGCCGCAGTGTGCATCACTTCCTCACAGCGTTGGTGCACGCTCTTGATGGCGCATAGCAGCCGTGTGTAAAGTGAACTCCATGTGAGGTCTTCTGCCTGCCCTGGGCACCGAAGTATCACTGGCAGAGGCGTCGGCGCTGGTGCGGCGGCCGGTGTCCTAGATACCAGGTGGGCAGTGGCCGCGTCTAGCCAGCTCTCTAGCTCCACCGCACCTTCGTCATCTGCTACAGGGCTCGCCTGCACCGACCGTCGAGCGTCACTTCTTCTCATCGGACGCGAAGCTTCACGTGCTGGGTCACCGCCGTAGGAGGCGGCAGGGTCAGCGCCGCTTCGCAGGGTCGCTTTAGCGCTATCGCGTGCATCTTCAGGTAATACTTGCACAAGAACATCCACCTCTATGTCCGCCACTCGCACTGGCGGCCGTAGTGTATCGTTGGGGCTTTGGTAGCGGTGCAGCAGCTGCTGAGTGGCGTGCCGGGTGGTAAGCTGCTTTAGTACGTTGCGGACGAGATCAACGAGAGCAGTGGGAGGGCTTACGGACGGATGGTGTGGCGGCAGGTCGCTCGCTGGTCTCGCACTTGATAGTGTACTGGTGGAGTCGTCACGTAGTGGTTCAGTGGCTGTGCTAGGCGAGAAAACTACGCCGCCTAAAAGTGCAGCGAAACGCTCGCTTGATGTGTCCAGTACTGCCACGAGAGAGAGAATGCGCTCCGAGGCAGCAGCAGCAGCTGGCGATGGTTGGGGTGAGCTATGCTCCTCATCACAAGAAGCTGGCTTCGATCCTGCATCCCCTTCGTACCATAGCGGTGGCGGGAGAATGGTGCCACGCGTCACGAGCAGCCACTGCATAGATGCCCTGCGTAGCGGTACTGGTGCGGAAGCGATGGCGCTGACGTTGCCCCCAACAGCCGCAGTAGCGACCGCTCCGTAGCGCTTCAGAGAGCCGGTGCTCGCGTCCATCGGCGAAACTGGAGCCCCTCCCCAGAAAAGCTGCAGCATCCACTCCGTCAGGACGACGACTTGATGTGGTGAGAGGCGGCCCTGCTGCCACTCGGTGACAAGGTGGTCTGAGACGACGTGAGTGAAGGCGGTGAGTAGCGTGAGGAGGTCGACCGAAGGTGGCGACACGGCGTCGTCGTCTCTGCGCGTGTTCGCGGCGCATGCAAGCAGTGCGGCGAGACATACCTGCTCACTCACTGGCGACGCACGGCGCAGCGTGGTAGAGCTCATGTAGAAGGCCAGAAAGGCCTCCGCGGGGCTGGTAGAGCTGGGACCGATGCTGGTGCTTGGGATGGTCTCGCCTTCTCTCGCCGCCGCGCCCGTACCCTCTGCGGCGCGGCCTAGTCGCTCCATGTAGCGGAAGACATACACGACCGCCTCTGGCTCCTGCAGCGTCTCATGGGCCGTCGCCTCGACCACACACAGGAGAGCGTGGTAGGCGTGCGTCTGTCCTGTCCAGGCAAGGCAGCGGTGCAGCAGCAGTGCAGAAAGGGCGGCGCGGCCCGTGAGAGTGCAGCCCACGGATCGAGGTTTCTGAGCTACCGCCGATAAAGGTAAAGACGAATGCCGGTGAGTTGCCTCCGCGCCTCCTCCTGCGGCCTGCACATCTACTGTACCTTCGCAGAGAGTGAGGTATAACACCCATTGCGCCGCCTGTTGCACGACGCGCAGCACCAATGGGGTGTAGTGCACAAGAGGGTTTGTGAGATGCTCCATTGCGGTGCGGCCGTCTGCCATCCGGGGCAGTTCCGCCATATGCGATGATGAGTCATCGGTGCCGGCAGCAGCAGCAGCAACGGAGTCGGCACAGCTGGCAGAGGAAAGCACCTCAGTGACTTTCGCCTCGGCGAGTGTGTCGGCCTCCTGTACAAAGAAAAGAAAGAAGGGGAGCGAGATCAGCGAGGCTGCGGTGGCGGTGCGGCCGGCAGTTGATGTGCCTGGCTGGGCGGCCGCACTTGACGTGGCACGCTGTACTCCGTGAAGGACGTCGAGGGTAGCCAGGTCACGACATAGCTCGGCCACTGCCCCCTGCGTTGGGGCGCTGTGCGCGGTGAAGAGGACCCAAATATGCAGGTGACGTGCTAGCCGCTGTGACGTGCCGACCGGATTTGGCCAGGAGAGCTCCGTGCTGAGGGCGCGATAGCCGCGAGTGCGCCATCGTGCCAGCGCTTGCGCTCGCGCGCCGTCGGCATGGAGACCCTCGCGGGCGCAAAAGTCGACTTGCCACGCAAAGGCAACGAAGTCCACATCCCAAACGGCCCCCAACACTCTGTGCAGCGCCGCTGTCACGACGGCGCGCGGCGACGAAGAAGACGGCGCCGCGCAAGGTGGTGGCGTGATGGCGGGTGCAGTACCACTGAGGGCCTCGTGCTCCACACATGCACGCAAGCAAGAAAGGACCAGCCGTGGAAGGAGTTCCTCGCTGCACCACGCCGCAAATGACTCAGCAGCATCTTCAGTGTCTCGTCTGCGCTTGAGGACGGAAGCCGGGAGCCGCAGAGGGGGTGGCGATGGTGATGCGCTTCTCCGCTGGCGCGCCTCACTGGCTGCTCGGTGACTGTCAAGAGCGAGCTCCGTCAAGAGGTAGCGCCAAGTTCGCTGCAGCTTCACGGCAACCGCGGCAATACCGTCGATGAGAGCTGCCGCCTTCTGCTGGCTGCCGAGGTCTGATAGTGGGGCTGCGCCGTTCCCTTGGTCGGTCAGCTGTCGTAGCGCGCGCAGCTGCAGTTGCCAGTCCTGCAGCACTTCCACGCGAGGTCCGCTTGAGAGGCACTGCGCCACCGTCATGCACGCAGCGAGCGCCGTCTCACGCAGGCGACTCAGCTGCTGATGGAGTAGCGCCCTCTTTGCCACAGCCGACGCAGCACAGGCAGCGACAGGCCGCGCACGACTTGTTGGCGAGGGCGGTGACGGCAGGGATGGATCCCGAAGGAGTGTGTCAAGCCATGGGGCGAGGGTCCAGTACATTCGGCGCACAAGAGGCTTCACCCGCCGGCGACACGCCCATGTCAATGCATCCAGCAGCAGGTGCATCGACTCCAGCTCTGGCGGCGAAAAAGGATCGTGCGGTGCCGGCGGAGCACGTCGCAGCTGCTCGTGAGCTTGCTCACATAAGCACCGCAGGTGTTCCACCGGTGTCACGGCCTCACTTTGCCACATTACAAGCTTATTCTCACTTTCACGAGAAGTGCATCCGCTGCCTCGAGTGCTGCTGCTACCTGTACTGTTGCTGCTGAGCAGCAGCCAGTCCATCGTCACGCGTTCCACAAACCCCGTCTCGGCCTTGTCGCACAGGCGCATAAACATGTGAAGCACACGCAGGGTCTCGTGTGTCGCTTCTGCCCGCCTCCGGGAATCGAGGCGAGGCTGCGGCAGAGATGCCAGTTGCATCACTCCCGCTGGAGGTTTCTCCACCTGTGTTCCTCGTCGCCGTGTCGCGGAGAGTGGTGGATCCATGTAGGTCATGAGCATGTCAACACAGTCGCCCCACATGGTCCAGCGACCCACCGTGGATGCACCCACCTGCTGTACCACTGCGTTGAGAGAGGTTACCACCACCACCTCCATCTCTGCAATGTCCAGCGACAGCGTCTCGAGAGGCGGCGAGCTATGGGCTGGGGATGTCGTCTCCGTCCACGCGTGTCGCAAGGCTTCGATGAAGGCAGACATGGCTGCCGTGGGCGGGTGACCCGCTTTGCTTCGCTGAAGCTGCACCAGTACCTGAGCAGCGGCATCCAGTACAGCGCGACCCCTCGCCGCCGCCGCCGCGGTGGACGACTCCACGACGAGTGGGGGAGTCGCACCCGAGGTGACTGCTTTGCGAGAGGAGAAGTGGGTGTACAAAACTACAAAGTGCGCCACGGCGTTCCTCCCGCTTGCTTCAATCGCGGCTGGGCTGGCGTCCATCACGTCATCGCACAGAGAAGCAGGAGCAGCAGCACTAACACTACCGACAGTGCCAACAGTAGCAAACTTCATCTGGGCCATAGTGGCGCGGTGAGGCTCGGCAGCAAAAATGGCACTCCTCTTGAGCTCTTCGTCCGCCCACTGCACGACCACCTGTTGTGCAAGCTGCAGCTGTGCCGGCGCTGCGGCGCTCGGCAACCACGCCAGCTTCACGCACGCAGGAATGTACGTCAGCAGCGTCAGCGGTTGCACACGCGCCAGAATGTCGAAGCTCATGTGAACGGCAGCGGCGGTAAGCGTGGAGAGGGACGCGAGCTGCGCTGGCGTGAGTTTCGAGTCGACTTCTGCAGCACTGGGGCTCAGGGTGGCGAGGGAGGCAGAGCCTGGCCGGCAGCGATGGTGGCCCGATGACTGCTGTGACCGGGCACTGCCGCAGCAGTTGGCTCTGTGAGTAGCCGAGTCCTGCAGCGACGCTGAGAGCAGCTGGATGGCCTCGATGGGCTGCTCCGCCAGGATGATATCCAGTACTTGTTGGACTGCTACCAGTAGCGACTGCGCCTCCGCGTCTGGGAAGCGGCGCTGGAGTACTTGGCTGCGCAAAATGTCCATGGCAAGTGCGATGGTCAGTGTGTCGGGATGGCGGATGCGCTGAAGGTGCTTCAGAGCCTGCTGTTGAAGGTCGGCGGCGGCGGAAGCATCGAGCCCGCTCTGGAGGGACTTCGCTAGAAGCTGTATGAGTGGCTTGTGTGAGGGGGAGAGTGGTGGTGCATCGCACTCTGCTACAGCAGCCGCTGCTGCTGCGCTGCGTGCGACGACGGCGTGACCATCGCTCTGACTGGCCGACGCATGACACGCGCGCTCCAGGAACGCACGGTACGGCGAGGTTTCCTCTGCGAGCGCGCGAAGGGCACGCTGGCGGTACGCTCTGTAGACGCGCTGCGAGAGGACATCCCACTGCCACTCATCGTGCTCCACTGCGGCGGCAGCCGTGTTTGGGCCCACGACGGATTTCTCTGCCTCATAGCACTGACGGAGAATGCGGTGCTGGATAAGGCGCAGGGCGGCGTCGTAGACCTCAGCAGGGATGCTACTGGTCGCTACTGCGTCGTCTTTTGCTTTCTCTAAACCGTGGGCGGTCAGCCCGCAGAGCTCAAGAAGCAGGCCTAGATCTTGCACCGCCAGGGCTGCCTGCGCCACGTAACTCACCGCACTAGGTGTCCACATGCTTCGCCACACCTTGGTAGCATCGTCTTCCTCTTCTTCGTGTGCAGCACCTGCGGTTACGTCAACAGCTGCCGCAGGCTTTCCTGGGGCCTCCCTGTACACATTGATCACCTGCGTATAGCGGCACACGCGCCGCAGTGTGTGAAGGGTGTTCTTGAGAATATGCTGAGAGAGCTTTGACTCATCGAGCAGAATGTCATTGTCGCTCATCCAAGCACCAATCTGGTGCGGTGCTTCAAGGGATTGAATGGTGGGGTGGGACAGTGGAGCTCCTGGGGCCACGCTTGAAGCGTCTCCACCCGCGAGAGCGGCTAGTGGCATGCCCACCTCTCCTGATGGGTGTGGCACACCCCAGAGCTGATCCAGCGATGCGCTGCGCCCGGAGAGCAGCTGACGGCGCAGTTCTATGACCTCATGTAGGATGTGCAGCGCTGCGCGCCAGTCGCCGAGCTCACAGGCCGCATCACTGACCATCTTTAGAGTCCGCAAAAGTGCCGCTCTCTCGACGGAGGCCAACGCGTGAGCGGCAAGGGATCGAAGGGATGTCTGCACTAGCTGCTGGCAATCTTCTCTGACGACGTGCATAAGTTCCGCCGACTGGTTAGCACGGTGCAGCAGCGTTGCCATGCACCACACCGTATGCATGCTGGAGACTCGGTGAAAGCTACTCCGAAAGAAGTGCAGAGCGACAGACCAGTACGGCTCTTGTGCAGGTCCGCCTTGAGTGGTGGAGTTGCTGCTGCTGCTCTGTGGTTGCGCCGCCGCGCGAAGGACCTTTCCTCGCTCATTTGTCCTCAGCCGATGTGGTGGATATGTTGCTGTGGAGGACACTGTCGGGTGAGCGACAGAGCCGGATGCCCCTGCGAGAATGTACACCCGCAGTACGAGGCGCACCGAGGCGTCGGTCATGATCGCAACACCACTGCGAGTGATCATTCCGCAGTATTCCAGTGCGCGGTCCCACGCCCCCCGCACCAGCGCGGCACCGAGCAGCAACTCATACGTCTGCGCGTTCGGGATGAGGGCCTGCTCCATCTCTCTCAGCTCGTCCATCTGCCGTATCAGAGCAGCTGTTGTTATGGCAGGGGTGGGCACGACGATAGAGGATGACGACATCCGCTGCTCCAACTCTGGCGCCATTCTGTATCGTCCGTCCCCTTCCCCGCTTCGCCACTCCGTTTGCTCCACCCGTCGCTTGTCGTGCATCTTCTCCTGTCGAAGCTGTTGGACAGAAGACAACAGGTGGGCCCAAAACTCTTCCACGTCGTCCATCCTACCCCATAGTGCGTGCTGTTGGGCAATGTACAGGAGAAGGTTGAGTTGCTGTGCCGTTGGTGATACGTGGTGTTTCTGAACTGCCTCACTGAACAGCTGGAAGGCGCAGTACCATGAGGCCCCCGTAAGGATCGGCGACGCGGCAGTGGCGAAGCTGGACGATGTCGGTGTTGACTCTGAGAATGTCTCCGGTGTAGATGACGACGACGGTAAGCCGTGGCCATCTGCTGCACTCCCTGCGGTATCGTGGTGTTCGCGCCATCGCCCTCTGCGGCGATGCAGGAGGAGGCGGTGCAGAAGGTGGCGCTCCCCGTTCGGCACTGCAGACGCAGCGAAGGAGCTGGCCGGAGGACCTTCCGGGGTGGTAATCGGGGCGGAAGACTGGGCGTTGGAGTCGAGAGGCAGTGCCAAGTCGAGCGCCACCTCGCCGCGCGTCCCTGCTGCTGCTACCGACGACGATGGCCACACAGCTGTTCCTGTTTTGCGTGACAAGAGTGCTTGGCGCGGTGCCAACGGTGTCGCTGCAGCGCGGGCAAAGCCAAGCAGTGCTGTATGCAGATCTTGCATGGTGTGGATAGGTCGCACTTCAGCCACATCGGTAGCCGAATCATGGGCACTCACATGATCCGCATCCTGACTGTCGCTTCTCGTGCGTCGGACGACTTGGTGCTCGGTGCGGAATCTGCGGACGGGCGTGTACAAGAACGGCACGCTGAAAGGCGCGGCAAGAGCTGCACGGATGGGCAACAGAGAGGCGACCGGGGCTTGGAGAGAGGTAGTGTTGTGTGGGTCACTGGCATGGTCGGTGAGCACCAACGCAAGATGCGACTTCTGCGGATGACTCGACAGGGCAAAGGGGGCGAGGGGGAGGCGGTGAAGAGAGTGCAGGGTGTGACTTGCACGCATGCCATACGCGCACGCACCTGTGTGGGTGTGTGTATACTTTAATGCTGATGCCGAGAGGGCGCTTGGGTTTATATGTAATGAGCGTTTGTGCAGTGTGAACTCTGCACACGCTGGCGGGGTTGAGGCACCGGCACACATATGTCATGGCGAGACCGGAAGTGATTGCGATTGGGGAGAGCGCAGCGCAGTCGTGAGACAGACGGCAGGGCAGGGGGAGGGGTGGAAAGAGGGAGAGAGCGCCACACAGAAGAAGCGAACGCGAACACACGGAAGCATAGGGGCTATAAAACAGGCGGTGAAGCTTCTTTATCTGGCTCGTCGTACCTGACCACCTCCTTCCCCACCCTGATGCACGCGCTGGTGCTCCAGCGCGTGCGAGAAGGTGTGTGTATGTGCGCGTGGTACGGGATAGGCCATCTCTGGCAAAGTGTGCGCTTCTGCGGCCTCGACGATGTTTTTCTAATGTAGATGTACGTGTGTGCGTGCAATGCACTCCATGGTAGGTGGAAGAGAACGCGCGTGCCTGTGGTCAAGCTTCTTGCGTGTGGCTCTGTGATGGCCGTGCAGCTGCTTGTCCTTGTGAACGCGTTGGTAATCCCCAGTACCACTGATAGGTAAAGCAGAGGGGTGAGTGGGAATGAATAAATTGAATGATAAGGTGCCTGCAATGGGGTCGGAGAAGCAGGTTGATCAAGGGGATGTGCCGGAGCGCTACATAATAGCCCCCCCTCCTCCCACCTCCCCTTTGGTACTCGCTGCCTTCTTTTTTCCTTTCCCCTTCTCCAACTCCTTCAAAGCACGGTGGCGCAGCACCACATAACCCACGCCGTTCCTCTTCGCCTCCCCGATGCGCAGACGTGCCTGGAAACCCGCTGCGGATGCGACACAGGAGATTGAGGGGTGAGGAGACATCCTTTGAAGGTACACGGGGGCAGAGTGCTGCCTGCACACACATGTGTGCGCGGTGTGCACGCGTCTTCGTCATGATTAGGTCAGAAATGCTCGGAGGCGGAGGTGTCACTGCCAGGACGTGACCAGTAGTCCTCGTCATTACTGAAATCCGAGTTCAGGTCTCCCGACCAGTTCGCGACATCGGTGGGAGGTACGGTGGTGGAAGGGGTGTTATGATCTGCAGGAATAGGCTCGCTGCTTGCTTGCACGTCAGCTTGGTGCGCTTCTCGATCGTTGTCGTCGGTGGTTCGCACGGCAAGCCCTTGCCCCACCGTGGGTGCCACTATGGCTATGGTGTGTCGCCCCTGCATCGCCGCCATCTCCGCGTCGAGGGGGTTCGCCATTGCTGTGACATCGTTCCTCCTGCTGGATAGCTGGGCACCGAGGCCGTAGCACGCGAGCTCACCAAACTCGCCCGCCACGATGTCGGTGAACGTCTTGGAGTAGTTGAGGTGCAGGGAGTGCTGATGCTCTTTCAGAATGAGAGGGCCGATGCCTGAGGCAAACATCACCACATTCCAAAGAAGCCCCATCGGGAAGTGGAGCGGCAGTCCGAGTGCGATGCGCAGACGCACCATGTTCGATCGCGAGATGGTCGGCCCAGAATCCACCTCCACACGCCCAAAGCCTGTCCAGAAAAGTTCGTAGATTTGCCGACTGTCTACCGGCCTTTTATCCGTCGATATGCTCGACGACCCGGACGTGCCGCCACCATCACTATCGGTGTCAGCAGGCGAATATGAGTCCCATGCCGAAGACGATGACGGCGAGGAGCAGTACGGCAAGCACTTCGTCATCTTGTCCGGCAGTGTCAGCGATGGTAGTACCCCAGGTGTGAACATCATCTTCGTGAACATGCGCGGAAAAGTAGCACATCGCAGCGAGTAGAAGAGACGACACTCGGCGCTGTGCCCTGTGGGGCTGAGGATACGGCTCCACACGGCAATGGTGAGTTCCTGATCGCCCCCCATGCGCCTGTATACCTGATGACTGTAGAAGGAGACATGGTGCATCATGAACCAGTACGTGAGCATGTGGGGAAGAGGGAAGAGCACCGCCACAGGTACGTGGTGCAGCAGCGTTGGCGGTGGCCGTGATGGAGACGCTGGCTCTTCACCCGCGGCAGCGGCATAGGCTGTCTCGAGCACCCTTGTGCCCTCTGCTGCGACAGGATGGCTTTCTTCCTCTCTTTCCTCCGTAAAGCTTATGGATGGCGAGGCGAAAGTGTAGCTGCTGGCGCTACTCGCTGTCGTGGCTACATCCGAGTAAGAGGAGCTGTAAGTGACGGACTCAGCCGTCGCCTCGTTTCTTTTTATGCTGGCACGCGGGTCTCTGACAGCCACTTGCACTACCCAAAGCGACGGCGGCGGAAACGTGTCACCGCCAGGGGTGGTAAAAGGAGCGAGGACAATGTGACGTCGGGCTGGTAGCCCTCCGCGATCATAGCCGACGGCGTCGGTTGGCGAAGCCGCGGGTGCCTGGCTTGCCTCCATGCGTCGTTGGTTCCGACAGCACCACCAACGCAAGAAGGACTCGGAGACACACGTGCCAAAGAACACCCCCATGCCGTCAGGCACCTCGACGGTGCTGGCCAGCATGGCGGCGTACACCTGCTTGCGCTTTTCGTAGCCGAGAAGATGCATGTCAAAGAGGGGATTGCCCGAGGAGGGAATGGTTGCGTCGTCGTTGCTGCCCACCTCTCTTGTCCGCGTTGCTGCCCGCTGTTGTATACCCGCGGCGCCACGGGTGGTGCCGCTGTTACCATCCCGGAAGCGACGGTACACCTGCTCCCATGTGGCGCGTCCTCCGTTGACCGGCTCCTGCTGCTGGCGGTCGCGCTCAGCATTGGACCGAGGCCGCGCTGCGCCTCCACCCACTGTTGCCGCTGCCGTAGCGGAGGCGGGCGGGGAAGACACAGGGAGATGCCGCAGAGGACTTCCCGAGTCATTGCCGTCCGTCTCTCTGGGGTAAAAGTGCGAGGCGTAGGCGATACGCCAGTTCTGTGTGATGGAGTCTAGCAGCTTGGAGCGCTCCTCCTGCACCGCTACGGCGTCGCCGATAGAGCGCGTGTCGTCGTCGAAGAGAAGGACCTTCACCGAGGTCTCCTGGTCGAGCCAGCTCATCGGGCGGAGTCGCACTGGCAGCGAAAGTGGCGCTGCCACTGAATGTGACAACGAACTCGGTGTGTTTTGCTGCTTATCCGACTTCGAGGCTGTGGGCTCCGCCTCAGCCTGCGCATAGCGGATAAACGCTTTTTCAGCCTCGTCGGTGTCCCCCCAGAGTTGGTCGTGAAAGCGGGGCCGATGATCGCTCGCGGAGAGAAGGAAGTGCAGTACCCGCTGTAGCCGATCCGTCTGTCGCTGTTGCTGCTTATGCGCAAGCCAGGCACTACGCTGCGCCAAGTTTTCGCACTGTGTCACCCCTTCACCTCGGTCAATGACCGGCGGGGAGTCGGAGGAGGGAGTAGACACGGGTGTCATGTACGTGAGATTCCATGCCACGGGCTGCGTAGCACACGCCTGAGCAAAGCTTAGCAGCTGCGCATGAATGGCCGACGTTTTTACTTGGTTGAAGGTGCGGCGTGAGATAGGCGATTCTGCTGCCGCCGGGTCGGTGATATCTTCGCGTATAAGGCGGAGCTTCTCGAGCTGCACCACGTGTGGTCTCGCTTCTGTGGAGTGGCGAAAGTGATAGAGGTGCCAGACGCTATCATGCCTGGGTGGCGTGGTAGTGGCGGTGTGAAGCGTGCCCATCGTGTCTGGCAGCGCCACTGACCCCAATCCTAGAGTCGGTGATGCTGGCGACAACGCTGGGCTGGCTGCTGTCGTTGTCGGCGGAATCAAGGAGTTGTAGAAGAGAAGCAAATAACGCACCCACAACTGCTGCCAGAGGGCATTGCTGGCTGAAGTGCGGCGCCGTGTGTCATGGCTGGCGGCAGCTACATTGCGAAGAAGGTCATCGACTGGCACGTAGGAGCAGATATAGTTGAAAACGTCATCGTCCAGGTCAAGGAGACTGTGCGGTCGTGCAGCCTTCCGTGCTGCCAGCGTGCATGACGAGTCGTCTGCTGTTGTAGCAGCTTTGGGGGGCAGGGGATGGCCCCCCTCCGTGGAGTGCATTGCTATGGCAAGAAGAAAGCGAAAAGGAAGCGATGCGCAGGTGTCTTTGTCCAGACGAATAAGGGGAGGGAAGAAGAAAAAGTGTCCTGAGGGGGCTGTGGGCGCCTGCCTCTGTGTTTAAGTGTGTGACGGGCACCCGAGATTTTCAGTCCAGGTGGCTGGGGGAAAAACCTAGTGAAGAGGAAATTCCCAAACCTATCAGTGTGTATGCATGTGTGCCTGTACCTGTCAGCCTCTCTCTCTCTCTCTCTCGTTCTTCTCCCCTTTTTAGAATTCGCTACCTTTCCTTGTTGTTCTACTAACGTGGCAACTAATTCAACAAGAAAAACAACACACGCATCCATCCACTTGTGTGCGCAAGACAGATGGCCACGCGCACATGCACAGCCCACCTCGCGGCCTTTTCTTTTGAAGGTGACTGGATCGCTCACTGTCGTCCCTGGGCTTGTCGTGACTGATGCGGCTAAAGGCGGCCGAGAGGAGAGGA